>NW_027518291.1:0-84259 GCF_023851605.1 Tamandua tetradactyla
TGATGAACTATATGTAAACAAACTAGACAACTTAGACAAAATGGACAGATTCCTAGAAACACACAAACTACCTATACTGACTTGAGAGGAAATAGAAGACCTTAATAGCTCAATTACAACAGGTTCAATCAGTCATCAAAAAACTTCCTACAAAGAAAAAGTACAGAACTAGACAGCTTCATAGGGAAATTTTATCAAGCATTCCAAAACGAACTAATACCAATCTTTTAAATTCCTTTCCAAAAATTTAAGGAAAAAGAAATCCTATCTAACTCATTTTATGAAGCTAAGAGAAAAAAAACAGATAGGGCAGACCATGGTGACTCAGCAGGTAGAGTTCTTGCCTGCCATGCCGGAGACCTGGGTTTGATTCCCGGTGCCTGCCTATGCAAAAAAAAAAAAAGGAAGTAAAGACACTACAAGAAAGGAAAACTACAGACCAATCTCCCTAATGAACATATATGTAAACATTCTCAACAAAATACTACCAAATTGAATCCAACTGTAAAGAAGGATTTTATAAAACTTAACAGTAGCTAACTTTTCTTATGTAAAGAAGGATTGTAAAGAAAAGAGTTATGGGCCCCATCAGGCTAAGAAAAACAACCCGGGACTTCCCAGGGGCGGTTATCTGCTGCCTTTGTTATGCAAGGTTTTCTGCTGCCTTGGTTATGCAAGGTTGTAACTGCCAGAGGAAGTTTATCTAAGAATGCAACTGAGAAGGTTGAGTAAGGGAGTTTTGCACGAGACAGCTGCTTCTTGCATGAAGCAGCTCCCATGACTCATGCGTGAAAAATGTTTGTTATCTGCTTCTTGCAAAATGTTTGTTATCTACTTCTTGCAAAGTGTTCGTTATCTACTTCCTACATAAAGCAGAACCTGTAACTCATGTTCAACCCTCAAACCCCACCCCCTTCTCCTGGCCCTCAAAAAGCTTCCCAAAACCCAGGCTCAGGGCTCTCTGTTCCTGCGTGTTCAGTGAGCCCCACGCATGTGTGGTAAATAAACCCCTTGCGTGTTGCATGAGAGAACGTCTCTTGGAGTCCTCCTTTGCGTGGCAAAACTCTCGAATTCTTACATAACAACAAACTAAAAGAGTTACACATTACAACCAAGTGGGGTTTATACCAGGCATGCAAGTTTGGTTCAACATAAGAAAATAATCAATGTAACAAAGCACATTAATAAATCAAAGGAGAAAAGTTGCATGATCATATTTGTTGATGCTGAAAAAGCATTCAACAAAATTCAGCATCCTTTCCTGAGAAAAAGCACTTCAAAAGGTAGGAATTGAAGAAAGCTTTCTCAATATTATAAAAGGCATATTTGAAAGACAATAGCCACTATCATACTTAAAAGTGAGACACTGAAAGCATTTCCCTAAAACTGAAAATAAGACAAAGATGCCCATTGTCACCACTATTCTTCAACTTTGTACTAGAAGTCCTACCTAGAGCAATTAGGCAGGAGAAAAAATAGAATGATCCAAATAGGAAAGGAAGAAGTAAAACTTTCATTATTTGCAGACAGCATCAACCTACACTTGGAGAACCCTGAGGAATATGCAACAAAGCTGCTTGAATAAACAAATTCACAAAGTGGTGGAATATAGATTAATGTACAAAAATCAGTAATGTTTTCATATACAGGCAATAACCTAATTGAGGAAACAATTAAGGAAAAAATCCCATTCAAAATAGCAACTAAAAGAATCAAGTATCTAGGAACAAGCTTAACCAGGGACACCAAGTACTTGTACATAGAAAACTACAAAACATTGCTAAAAGGAACCAAAGAAGACCTAAACAGATGGAAAAGTATTCTGTGCTCATGGATTGGAAGGTTGGGCATCATTAAGATGTTAATTCTAGCCAAATTGATCTACAAATTCAATACAATACCAATCAAAATTCCAACAAACCTACTTTGAAGACGTGGAAAGTTAATTATCAAATTTATTTGGAATGGAAAGAGACTCAAATAGCTAAATATAACCTACAAAAGAAGTGTGACCTGGGAAGAGTGAACACCTCCTGACTTTAAAGCTTGCCATAAAGCCACAGTGGTCAAAACAGCATAGTATTGGCACTAAGGTAGAAGTATTGACCAGTGGAATAAAATCAAGAAAACGGTGGGCCATGGTGTCTCAGCAGGCAGAGTTCTCACCTGCCATGCTGGAGACCCAGGCTCATTTCCTGGTGCCTTCCTGTGTAAAAAAAAATCAAGAAAACATTGATAGACCATCAATCTATGGTCAACTGATTTTTTATAAAGCCCCCAAATCCACTGAACTGGAACAGAATAGTCTTTTCAATAAATAGGCATGGGATAACAGGGTTTCAAAAGCCAAAAGAAAGAAAGAGGATTCTACCTTATACCCTCTACAAAAACTAATTCAAAAATGAGTTGAAGATCTAAATATAAGAGCCAGTTTTATAAAATTCCTAGAAGAAGCTATAGGGAAACACCTTCAAGATCTAGTAATAGGAGGTAACTTCTTAAATTTTACACCCAAAGCACAAGCAAGGGAAGAAAGAATTGATAGATTAGAACTCCTTAAAATCAAATGCTGTATGCCTCAAAGGACTTTGTCAAAAAGGGGAAGAGGAAAATATTTGAAAGCCACATACTGGATACAGGTTTTATATTGTGTATATAAGGAAATTATACAACTCAACATCAAAAGAACAACACAGTCATAAAATGGGCAAAAGATATTAATCAACACTTTTCCAAAGAGCAAAAGCAAATGGCTACAAAGCACATGAATGGATGTTCATCTTCATTAGCTATAGGGGAAATGTAAGTCAAGTCTATAATGAAATATCACTTTACACCTATAAAAATGGCTGCTATTAAACAAATAGTAAATTACAAATTTGGGGGAGGATGTGGAGCAATTAGGACACTTTTTCACTGCTGTTGGGAATGTAAAATGGCACAGCCACTGTAAAAGACAGTTTGGCAATTCGTCAGAAAACTCAATATCGAGTTGCCCTACAACCCAGCAATACTAATACTCAGTATATACCCAGGAGAGCTGAAAGCAGTACCGCAAACAAACTTTTGCAACACCAATGTTCATATTGAGACTTTTTACAATTGCCAAAAGATGGAAACAAACCAAGTACCCATCAAGAGGTGAGTGGATAAACAAAATGTGCTATATACATACAATGGAATATTATGCAGCAGTAAGACAAAATGAAGTCCCAAAACATATTACAATGTGGGTGAACTTTGAGGACATAATGCTGATTTCAGTAAGTTAGACACAAAAGGAAAGCTATATGATTTTGCTATTATGACTCTGGTAAAGGTATTCTCAAAGGTTTACACTTAGAATATAGGGGGCCTAAGGTACACAGAAGGTAGAAATGGGGAAAAGATTATCCAATGAGTTTGAACTTAAATGTAAGAGAATGTATAGAAGTAATGGTAGCTAATTAGTAGGGTTATAAGTAACACTGACATATTGAAGTGGACTATGATTGAAAGGGGGATGTACAGAGCTAAGTTTCCCACTGATTAACTCTACAATTGGAAATAAATTCTTATATGAACTCCTTTAAAGGTTTGATCTTGTACAAATTGTCAATAATAGGGGATATAGGGGAAAACTACTTAATGCATGCTATGACCTGTAGTTAACAGGAAGACAGCAATGGTACCACAGAAATACCAAGGGTAAATAATTGGGGGTGGGGTGGGGAGAAGAGACTAGAGGAGGTTTTGATTTGATATTTGGTGAGGCTGTGTTTATTGATTCTTTGTCAATTTGGACCAATGAAAACAGTCTAAAATTAAGAGTGCTGCTGATTGTACAACCAAGTGAGGACAGTGTAAGCCATGGTTTGTTTATTTTGGACATTATCCATGATGCCAAATGGATGGAGGGGGCCAAAGGGCACAATGACTGAGAAGCCAAAAGTTGAACCATGATTTATATGTGAGGGAATACAGTGTGGCTACAAAAATGAACGATGCTGAGAGGCACACAGCAAACTGAATGAAACTTGGGGATGATGTGCTGTGCAAAATAAGCCAGAAACGAATAAATATGCTAAGATCTCTTTCAGAAAATATTTATAAGTAAATTGGAGCCCAGATTGCAAGCTTTTATAGCAGCCATATTTAGTCCGAAGTTGTAAGTGTATTTCTAGATTCTGAGATACAGAGACACATGTGTATAAGCTGGTATTTCCCTGGAGCTTTGAGTACTGTGAACCTAAGATTCAAAGCCAGAGGTCTGCAGCTCTGAAAGTTGTATTGATACATATAATAACTGTTAAAGTAACTGGAAAAGAGATCAGTCTACAATTAAGAGATAAAAATGAAGCAGATATGGTTGGGACTAAGGTGAATCAGAATACAGGGCAAAAGGTGGTATGTATGTACTCTAGAGCTTCACCTACTATATGAGACCAAAGACAGAGAGGTTTATGTCTAGTACCTAAATTTTCTGTAACACATGATCTAAATCAACTTGTCTGGATAGCTCATTTAAACAACCCAAACACATGGAGAGAGAACAAGGATGAGGCCTTGTAATTCTGTATAGCTTAATGCAATACTAAGATATATCTCAGACTATGGTGGGCTGGTAATTAAAAATATTGGTAGAGGGTGCTATGGTAGTTCAGTGGTAGAATTCTTGCTTGCCATGCAGGAGACTGGGGTTTGATTCCTGACCCATGCACTCCAAAACAAGCAAACAAGCAAAAATAAATGGAAAACCAAACCAAAAAAAGAAAAAAATTCATCAAATAGTCCTGAAATAAGGGGATACTCACACGGCAAAAGAATGAAATATGACCTCTGCCATACAGCACACACACAAAAAAGTATCCTTTGAGGGACTGGAGAAAAAAATATGTAATTGTTATAATTTCCCATCTGCAAAACCCCTGGTGCTATACCAGATATTAGGGACTCCTAAGAAAATAAGCCAACCCTTTAATTTTGAGTCTTGCCCTTATGAAACTAATTTCTGTAGTGGAGAAGATAAGACTACCTATAATTCTGCCTAAAAGTTGCTTCCAGGAAACCTCCTTGGTTGCTCAGATGTGGCCTCTCTTACTCTAAGGCCAACTCTGCAAGTAAAAGCTGTTAGCTGCTGGAATGCAATATACCAGAAACGGAATGGCTTTTAACAAGGGGAATTTAATGAGTTGCTAGTTTACAGATCTAAGGCCGAGAAAATGTCCCAATTAAAACAAGTCTATAGAAATGTCCAATCAAAGGCATCCGGGGAAAGATACCTTGGTTCAAGAAGGCCGATGAAGTTCAGGGTTTCTCTCTCATCTGGAAAGGCACATGGCGAACGCAGTCAGGGCTCCTCTCTCGGCTGGACAGGCACATGGTGAATACGGTATCATCTGCTAGCTTTGCCTCCTGGCTTCCTGTTTCATGAAGCTCCCCGGGAGGCGTTTTCCTTCTTCATCTCCAAAGGTCGCTGGCTGGTGGACTCTCTGCTTCATGGTGCTGCAGCATTCTCTGCTCTCTCTGAGTCTCTCTGAGTCTCTCTGAGTCTCTCATTCTCCAAAATGTTTCCTCTTTTATAGGACTTCAGAAACTAATCAAGACCCACTCAGATGGGTGGAGACATGTCATCCCCTAATCCAGTTTAACAACCGTTCTTAACTAAACCTCATCAACCAGGGAGATGATCCCATCACAGTCCCAAATACACAGCATTGAATAGAGACTATTCTACCTTTAAGAAATGGGATCCATATTAAAACATGGCTTTTCTTAGGGGGCATATACCCTTTCAAACCAGCACATTCCACCCTCTGGCCCCTAAAAAAGACATGTTTTTCCCATATACAAAATACATTAATTTCATAACAATATCAGATATCCTTAAACCTTTCAGTAGCAATACAAACAAAGTATCAAATTAGAGACAGTATAAAATCTCATCAAATCAGTTACAGGCGTGGTCAATCCTAAGGCAAAATTTTCTCCATTTGCTTTGGACCTTTGAAAACTCATCCACAAGTTATTTGCTGCCAACATACAAAGAAGGAACATTCACAGGATACACAGACACATTTCCATAGGGAGGAAGGAACACAGGGGTCACTGGACCCACACAGTTTCAAAGACCCGCAGGGCAAAGTCCATTAGATTTCAAAGTCTGAGACTCATTTATCCTCAGGGCTTTAGAAAGTGGCAGTCCCACCCTTTCCAAATGCCTACGCCTGCCTCTCTCTGAATGCAACCTTGGGGGATATTGGGGAGACCACCTTTCTCTCGGCTCCACCCTCTCCAAGCATTGGGGCCACACCCGGGCTCTCTGCCATCTCCGGGGCACACGCTCAACCCCTCCATGTGGTGGCAGCCAGGCTCTCCCCAAACCCCAAGGAACGTGCTTCACTCTCTCCAAGACCTGAGGCGGCATGACTCTCCCACTGCAACGAGGTGGAAGGCCCATTCTCTGCCTTTGGGGCAAACTCACCCTCTCCATGGGCTTGGGTGGGTCCACTGTCCTGGCCCGAGGCTTCTTGACTTCAGACCTCAGCTTCCACGGTTTTGCCTCTGAAGTTATTTTTCCTCCAATGTGTCCCTTCTCTGAACCCCTCAGTCCAGACTGGCAGCGGCTCTGTTTATACAGGTCCCACAGCACTCTCGTTGGCTTTCTATGCAGTAGCCTTGGATCATGCCCATCAGACATAAGGAGTTTCCACAAATCTTTCCTGGATAACTCCATGTCTGATCCTGACTTTCTCTGAAATGGCTGGCTGGTTCCACATTTGGTTAAATCCACACACAGGGCACTATACTCTGGAGTCCCTTTCTGTAGGCCCAGAATTTTCCAGGACCTCAATTTCTAGTTTCTTCTTACTCAAGAGTTCAGTTCTCAGCTTATCTCTTTCCTTTCGCATTTCACTATAAGCTGTGAGGAGAAACCAGGCTGCACTTTCAACACTTAATTTGGAGATCTCTTCTGCTAAATATACAAGTTCATGGCTTTTACAATCTGCCTTCCAGCCAAAGCCACGAGTCAATTTTGCCAGATTATCTGCCATTTTAAAACAAGGCTCACTTTCCTTCCAGTCTACAATAACACGTGCCTCATTTCTGTCTAGGGCCTCATCAGAGGTATCTTTAGAGTCCACATTTCTCCCAACAGTCTCTCCAAAGCATTCTAGGCCTTCTCTATCAAGCTTCTCACAACTCTTCCAAAATCTTCCCTTTATCCATTTAAAAAGCCGTTCCAACATGTTTGGTATTTGCAAACTGTAGCAGCAGCACCCCACTCTCCGGTACCAAAATCTGTTCTAGTTTGTTAGCTGCTGGAATGCAATATACCAGAAACGGAATGGCTTTTAACAAGGGGAATTTAATGAGTTGCTAGTTTACAGATCTAAGGCCGAGAAAATGTCCCAATTAAAACAAGTCTATAGAAATGTCCAATCAAAGGCATCCGGGGAAAGATACCTTGGTTCAAGAAGGCCGATGAAGTTCAGGGTTTCTCTCTCATCTGGAAAGGCACATGGCGAACGCAGTCAGGGCTCCTCTCTCGGCTGGACAGGCACATGGTGAATACGGTATCATCTGCTAGCTTTGCCTCCTGGCTTCCTGTTTCATGAAGCTCCCCGATTACCTTCCCCCTTGCAGGTGATTTAGGGGAAAAAGTCTCCCTGACAATATGGGACATGATTTCCAGGGATGAGCCTGGTCCTGGCACTGTGGGATAGATAATGCTTTCTGGACCAAAGGGGAAAAGAAAGGTAACAAAACAAGATATCAGCAGTTAAGAGATTTCAAAAAGAGTTGAGAGGCTTTCTGGAGACCACCCTTATGCAAATTTCAGCAGAATATTGCTAATTTCTTTGGTTTGTCAAACAACCAACATCATGCCTGTTAACCCTAAAGAACACCTAGAACCCTAACTGAGACTCTATAAAAGTTTTGTGTACTAAGTTTACTTTCCTGAAACCCATTACCACCAGAGGGTTCCTAGGCTAGATAAGTCCTGAAACCCAGAAGGGCCAACCTCTCCAAGAATATCTTCCATCCCTGTATCCTATATTATTGACACCTGTTTTCAATAAGAAAAAGTTAGAAAGGGCATAGCCCAAAGATTCTTATAGAGTGGGAAAAGGATCAAAGGAGAAGGAGGAGTTGTAACAGAGAAGATAGGATTAACAAATGAATATGACTGCTGAATCATTATACTGATATTTCTCTTAGCCTCCAATGTTGTGGAGTAGCTAGAAGGAAAAACCTGAAACTATGGAATGGTAATCCATACCAAACTACAAGATCTGTTCTGCAGCTGCTTGTAGGAGTGTACTTTGCAAATTACTGCTTTTTTTGGTATAGATGTTATAATTCATAATAAAAAAATGTTTAAAAATAAAAGTAAATAAACAGAAAGGTACAAGTACTGTGGAAAATGTGGAGAGAGAAATGTACCTATTCACTACTGGTAGAGAATTAGAATGGGGCAGCCCATTTGGAGGGCAGTGTGGTGGTTCCATAGGATGCTAAATATAGGGTTGCCATATGATCCTATAACCCCATTATTAGGTATATACTTGGAAGAACTGAAAGCCAGGACAAAAATGGACATTCACAGAATGGTATTCAAGGTAGCAATATTCATGACTTACAATGGATGGAGATGGCCTAATAGTATATCATCTGATGAATGGAGGGGTGAACTGTGATATATATGCAATGAAATGTTAAGTGGCTGCAAGAAGGAATGAAGTTGTGAGGCATGCATCTAAATCTAAATATATAAACCTTGAGGACAGTATAGTAAGCGAAATAAGCTAGAAACAAAAAGACATAATGTTTCACCAATACAAGCTAATTATAATATGCAAACTCAGAATTGAATTTGAGAGCACAGGTTATGAGGGGAAGGTATATTGAGAGGTTCTTATATTGTAAGCTCTTACAGCAGTTATCTTTATTCCTGGGTTGTAAGTGTTATTTATAAATTCTGAGATGATGAGCTCTTTGTTTACAACCTGCTCATTCCCTGGAATTTCAGGTATCTGTGTGACAACGGATACTCAGGGTCAGAGTTCAGCAGCTGTGAAAGTCAGCATTACTCTATACAGCAAGTGTTAAAGAAGCTGAAAAAGAGATCAGATGTCACTTAGTGATATGAATGAAGCAGATCTGGTTAGGGCTGGGGGAAATGAGACTAAAGGGTAAAGGATGCCATTAACTCTATTTTAAAACTTCAACTTCTGTTTGAAATCAAAGGAAAAAATGTTTATTTGGTGCAAAATGTATATTTTTGGTAACACACTATCTAATTTAACTCATATGGTCAGTTTATTCAAATACCATAAGTACATGGAACCTTGAATAGGGAGTGAGAGCTTCCTGCTTTGTACAAGTTGATGTAATACCTGATACATCCAGGATAATCTGGTCAGAAGATTCAAAGTTATTTGCAAAGTTCTTCTGAGGGACTGGGGAAAAAATGGGGAACACCTGATATACTCACAAGCAATGGGTACTGTCAATGTAACAAGCCAAGCCTTTGATCTTGGGGCTTGCCCCTATGAAATTTATTCCTGCAAAGGAGAAGATAAGATCAATTATAATTATACCCAAGAATCACCCCCAGAGAATCTCTTTGGTGGCTCATATGTGGTCTCTCTTTCTCTAAGCCAACTCGGCAGGTAAACTCACTGCTCTCCCTCTTATATGGGACCTGATTCCCAGGGATGAGCCTGGCCCTGACATCATGGAATTGAGAAGGCCTTCTGGGCAAAAGGGGGAAAAGAAATGAAATAACACAAAGTTTCAGTGACTGAGAAATTTCAAATAACATTAAGAGGCCATCTGGAGGTTATTCTTATGCATTGCATAGATACTCTTTTTCAGTTTTTGCTGTATTGGTGTAGCCAGAGGGAAATGCCTGAAAACACTCAACTGTAATCCAGTAGCCTTGATTCTTGAAGATGACAGTATTAACTGTATACTTTTATGGATACTCTCTTCACCCAGTGTTATTGACAGATGAGTAAGAAAATAATGATGAACAAATAGTAGGGGGGGTAGGGGGATGGGTAGTTTGGGGTATTACTTTTTACTTTTATTTTTGTTCTTTTTCTTTTTTTTTGGAGTAATGAACATCTTTAAAAATTGATTGTGATCATAAACGTGGAACTGTATGATGACACTGTGAACCACTGATTGTACACTTTGGATGATTATATGGTATGGGAATATGTACCAGTAAAATTGCATTTTTTAAAAAAAGGTGAAATGAATTATAAAAGAGTATAGAGATCCTAGCACAATGCATGATGGGGAGTTAACATTTGACACATTTGAACTTCCATTTTCATACTTTAAAACTTAAGAATACATGATGTAAAATTGTGATAGCCACTCTTTCTCTACAACAGAACTGAGTAGGAATGAAAGCAATACTATAATACATTTACATATTTTCCCACTACAGTATACCTAGCTATGAAAATAAAAATGAAAGTTAAAATATCATCTTTGTCCTCCACTACCTGGGAGCCCTCAGTCCACAACTGCATTATTCCATTGTGAGTCATGTGTCCTCTCATTGATCACATGGCTGTGAAAGTCAGCTCAGGGGTAGGCTCTGAGCTAGACCTAGGGATAAACCTAATAAACAAGATAGTCTTTGCACTTGAGGAACTGAAAGACCAAAGAAAAGGAAATTACAATAAGCACACCATGGACCAAGACAGAGGTAGACACAGAAAGAACAAGGAGAGTGAGGCCTGGTTTTGTTGGAAGAGCTGATGTTTAAACCAAGACCTAAAAGAGAAAAAGAGATAGAGATGAAAAACAAGGAAGTGCATCTCAAGCAGAGGGAAAAAAGGTGTTCAGAGACCCTGAAGTGAGTAAACAGGCTACTACAGTATGAATGTAGCATACAGTTTGACTACAGAACTGTTGTTGGAAAACAAGGAAGGCAGGGGCCAGATCACAAAAAGCCTAATATGCCATGTCAGGGACTTTGGACTTGACTATGCAAGCAATGAGGAATCAGTGACACTTTAAGAAACCAAAAGAAAAGAAAGATTAGTCTGGGTCTAGTTAAAGAATAGATTTGAGGAGGCAAAATAGGAAGTGAAGATATCAGTTAAGAACCTACTATAGAAATCTACTCAAGAGGGGACAGTGAGCAAAATCAAGGTAACAGCTGGACAAAGAAGTCAATGTGCTCAAGAGATAGAAGGTAGGATGTACACAATTTGGTGACTGATTCAAAGTGGTGAGGAAGAGTGGGGATTTAAAAAGAGGTTAAAGGAAGGAACAAATGAATGAAGGACAGGAATGATTAAACATGACAGCCAGCTTTTTGTCTCAGGCAACCAAAAATATAGTGATACCACTTACTGCTACACCAGTGGAAGGTGTTGGGTGACAATTCACAGACCACACATTTCTGTCTGTTGACCTTTGTTTGTTTATCTTTTCAAGGACATTTGTATGGAACAGCCTTCCCTCTAGAGCAGACAGCACATTTTTTATGTCCAATCTCCAAAAGAGAACTTCTTCCTTTATCATATACATAATAAAGATATGCAAAGGGCACATTCTTTCTGCAGTCTATCATGACAGATATGAATTCCATAATCTCATTTTTCAATATGACACAAATCCACTGAGTGTGCAGCACCTATTTAAGCCACTCTGTGTCACCCACAGGACTTCAGGACAAGGGGAATGATAAGAACATAAAGAAGATGCTGTCTGCTGCATCATAAATCATTAAGTAAATCAACTGACCCAGGCACCTTTTGTTGTCCACCAGCATCCATGAAACTGTGGCAGCTAACTTGCTAGTTTGTAAATACAGAAAACTCAGACCCTTCACAGTTTTTGACAGAGAAGAGGAGCACATTTAGGAAGGTTGGCAGGGAAACTAAGTTAATTTTCAGTTTTAATACAGAAAGAAAGATTTGGAGTTTGGATTTTAGTCCAGCTAACTAGGAAACTATGTTAATTATTTAATTTCTGAATTTCTTTTCCTCCTCTATAAAAATGAATATAATAATACATAACAGAAGAGCTTTGAGTAAGAACTAAATGGAATAACTTGTGTGAAATACCTAGCAAAATTCTTAGCACCCAGATTTTTCCCTTTACATGATATTTTTAATTCCTACTTTTTCCTTAGGTCTGTGGAGAGTTCTTTTATATACATGTCTTAATATTACTAATAGATTGCGAAGTGCACACTGGCAATGCAAAATCACCTCCAGCAGCTAATGTATGAAATACTCAAAAAATGCATTAAATCAGTAAAGGGCTGTTGAAAAGGACAATTTATTTTATCTATTCACTAGTCTAGTCAACAAGTATTTACTGAGACAACCATGTTCTAAGAAGTAAGGGTTCATCATAGAACATCTCTGCTCTCAAGAAGTTTACATTTTTATAAATACAGATAAGAATTTTGTGTAGTAACAAGTGCTACATAAAGTGGGAGAACATGAGCAACTGGTGAGACTTAGGAGCAGCCTCTCTGAGAAGGGGATATTTTATCTGTGACCTAAATGATGAGAAGAAGCCAGTCTGGCAAAAATCTGAAAGAACAGCTTTCCAAGCAGAGGGGACAGCAAATGCACTGACTCCGAGGTAAGAACAAAATTGGCTGTCAGAGAAAAAAAAACACAACAAAAATATCAGTATGACTACCTGTGAGTACACGGGGGGAGGGCTATGCAGGCCTCACAGAGCATCACAAGGATTTGGATTTCATCAATTATTTTTATAAATGGAAGAATATCTACATTTCTCAAATTCAGGGAAAGTATTTAACTCCATAATTTTTATATGAATGTTGGAATTTGGGTCAGGACTTTATGTTTGATGGTGGACTCCCTATTTTAAATGGCCTTTTCACTTGCTCTTGAAATACCTCTGAGAGTATACTGTAGTTGAGAAGGAACTAGAATTTAAAAGCAACCATAATTCTCTTTTATAAGTACTAGTATTTCTAATTTTCTGTTTATAGTAATAATAATAGTTAACACTCAATACGTTACCTATTAGTGTCTGGCTCTGTCCTCTACATACATAACCAGTCATTTAATCCTCACAATAATTCTAATAATAACAGTAGGAATAGGTACTACCTTACACACAATTAACAGATAAGGAAATGGAGGCCCAAGGAGATTTGCAAACTTGATCCAAATTACATATGTACTAAGTAGCAGAGCCAGGCCCTGCATGTGGGCATTCAGACTCTAGGGGCTGAATTTTTACACTCCTGTTTCTTAGAAACTCTAACTTTTTCCCACATATGTAACTGCATTCCTAAGTCACACTCTTTCTGACTTTATTCTAATAAATAATAAGTAAATGGAGAGGGAACCCTAAAATTAGAAATACCAGACCCCATGCCATCAATAGAACTGATTTAATTCCCAAGAATAAGCATTGTAGTAAATACAGCTTAATTCTAGCAATAATTTGGCAATCTTCTCATCTAATGATGCATTAGCAACCTAAGTAAAACAGATAAATATTATGTACATCCTAGAAGATGATACTTACAAATAATTTTTTGTCTTACTAATTTTAAGACTTCATCCACACTCTTAAGAGACACTGCATAAAAGAAAATGTCACCTAGCCAATCCTGATTAACGTATTATTCATTCAGGATGTATGTTTGGGAAATGACAACTGGCAGCTATATAATAAATATGGCAGATTCTAAGGTAGCTGACAGAATATACAAGAGACTAAGATGTAACATGATTTTTTAAAATTCTAGCTATATAAAAATGGCTGCCTTTTATAAAAGAGAATTCTATTTCTGAAATATTCTTTTTTATCCACATACTGTACAAGAATGTTTATCCACGGGCTTTATAAGAACATTGCCAAAGGATGTGATAATCATTTGCCTGGTATGATTTGAGGAGTTTCCTCTGACTACATGAGAAGTTTGTTAACTCCATTCAAACCAAGAAAAAGGGGTAGTTGATGGCATCTAGTAATTTAAATTTAATAGAAAATTATCCAAGATTCAATTAATTAATACAGTGAAAGCACAGAAGTTCTATTAAGTGCCAGAATAAAATAAAAGGTATAAGTAAGTACTAAGAAAATAATGAATATGTAAATCCTAATATAGTAAGTTAAACCATAAAGGTCCTGAGAAGAAGTGATTTGTTTTATTGAATATGAGACAGAGTAATGCAGGTGAGGTGGGTAAATGGAATTGCAAATTTACTCATTTTAAAATCATAATCCAATATCCTAATAACAGACAACTCAGTTTGCAATTTTCATGTTCACTAAATTTACCTGTAATCTGGACCACCAAAAACTATTGCCCATTAACTTTTTAAATTGAATCAGCAATAAATTTCTAAATCTTTTTTAACTCCTGCCAGAAAATTTTACTATTCCTGGTAAAAAAAATTCATTAGACAAAAATGCCAATGTCTTAGTCTTCCAAACCACAAACTACTGAAGCATTTCATTCTTAATAGAATAACAGAGCTTCAAATAGTTCCCTTTCCTGCTGAATTCTTCACAATCAGTGTCATATTCAAGATGCTAAATTTTCAACTGATGGTATTTCTCTATATGCTACTGCATTAGTTTGGGTTCTCTAGAGAAACAGAATCAACAGGGAACACTTGCAAATGTAAAATTTATAAAAGCATTTCACATAACCATGGGAATGCAGAGTCCAAAATCTGCAGGGCAGGTTGTGAAGCCAATGATTCCGATGGAGGGTCTGGACGAACTCCACAGGAGAGGCTCGCCAGCCAAAGCAGGAAGCAAAAGAGCCTGTCTCTTCTGAATCCTCCTTAAAAGGCTTCCAGTGATTAGACTGAGCATCACTCATTGCAGAATACACTTCTCTTGGCTGTTTACAAATGGAATCAGCTTTGGATGCAGCTGATGTGATCATGATCTAATTCTATGAAATAGCCTCATTGCAACAGACAAGCCAGTACTTGCCCAACCAGACAAACAGGTACCACCACTTGGCCAAGCTGACAAATGAACCTGACCATGACAGCTACCTATAGAGCAAACTAGAAATGATGATAAGGATATCAATAATCATAATAGTAGCTAACATTTATTGAGGGACTTACTGTGTACCAAGCATTGTCATAGTGCTTTACATGGATTGTAAAGCAATCTGTGCTTTAATCCTCACACAACAACCCTATGAGATAAATCATAATTTCCAGGCAAGAAACAAAGGCACAGAGTGGTTAACTAACTTACCGAAGACCACACCACTAGTAAATGGTGGAGACTGCAAAAAGAGAATGGCAGCCCAGGCAGATTGTTTTCAGAGGCCACGGCTTCACCACAAGTTTACCTATTAATAAAGCTTCTTCCCTTTCTGATAACCTACAAAAGATGCTATTCAGTATTTAACCTCAAATAAAATTAACGTGGACTCCCTCTTCTATATAAGTGATTAGGCCGTGCCAGGAGGGCTATAATGAAATGCAGATGTGGATACTGTGCCAAGAGGCTCAGAATATGAGAAGAGACAAAGTAATTATCGAAAAATTTAAAATAAAATTTCAGGACAATAAAAATCCCTTTCAAAAACCACTACATATTAATTGCCAAGATAATTGTCTATATAATAAATGCCGTAAAAATTTAGAGGCAAGAGAGAGAACTACTGGATGTGGCCTCCCGTTCTGACACTTCCACTTATCAACTCTAATTTGGCCAACTCACTTAGCCTCTGTGTGCACTGTTTTTCTAATTTGTAAAATTAGGATGATGACATTAATAACATTTTATTCCAATTGTGAGTTACAACCCATTAGTGAGTCATGAAATTAATAAAATAGGTTGAAAACAGCAACTTTATTTTTCGTAAAAAGATGAAAGGGAAAATATCAGAGGTCACTCTAAGAAGTTTCTTGAAATGCTCAGCTTTTTAAAAAGTATTCATGTGTATATAAGTGTGTGCACAGAATCTGATACAAAATGTTATTTCTTATTATGGAAGTTGTCATAAAGTTTGAAAGCCACTGTTTACTACAACTTGATAGGAGTTGTGGGAAATAATATGATTTAGATGTCCTTTCTATCCAAAGGTGACCAAACAGCATTCTCTACATTATAAACATTATAAAGAGCATCATCCACATCTGAGTAGTATTTGCATACTCAGTACTAGCAACAAAGAGCCAGTCTCCAATAAATGATAGAGAGGTGGGTGGATAAATGGAAATACCCAGAGAAATTTTTGGAAATTAGAATTCACCTAGATTTTTCGGAACTTATAGGATTTGAATAATTTAAAGAAAGAATAGCAAGCATTCTTAGAATTTACTCTTTCATTTCCTGGCTATATACATATACAAAAGAATAAACATCTTCGGACAACACATAAAAATAGACAAAGGTTCCATGCACTAGGGTAACTTTCAGTAACCTACAACCTCCAGATGAGTCCCTGGATGAGAGAAATACAGAGGGCCCAGCCCTTCCAGAACATCAACTCATTCCTTCCATCCCCCTACCCCATATTATCAACAGTCCCTTCCAACAGTGGAACAGTTAAAAAGGGCATAGCCCTAAAGAGTGGGAGGAAGACCAAAGATGGAGATTGAATTATACAGAGAAGGTAGGGTTTAACAAAGGAGTATGACTGCAGAATCATTGAACCGATGTCCCCTTTGGTCTCCAGTATCTCAAGCAGCTAGAAGTAAAAACCTCAAATTGTGGAACTGTAACCCACACCAAAATCTGAAAGCTGTTCTACAAATGTGCCATGAAACTTGCTGCTCTTTTCTATGTCACATTTCTCAACAACAACAATGAAAAAGCAATGACAAGCCCTGGCAAAGATGGGAGAACTGGAACCGCGCGCAGCTGCTGCCGGGACCTGTGCAGCAACTCCGGAAAGCAGTCAACAACTCGCCTGTGCCAGCACCCCACTCCCAGTGTGCGTGCTCCGAGACCTGGTAAGCCGCTGAGAACACCTGCACATGGTGAGCACTGCAACTCCCTCCACAAGGACCGCACAGCGGGGGCCACGTGGGCGTCCACCACGGAAGACCCGCACACAAACGGGACCAGCCATAGGACCGGGCGCTGTCGCACCACCAAAGGAGCAAAGGCCTGACGCGCGGGACAGAAGCGGACACCTAACGAGGGACGCCGTCAGCTCCAGGTACTGAAGCGCCCAGAGTAGGGACATCCTAGAGACAGGGGCAGACTGTGGTCGCCAGGCCTGGGGTGACTGCGGGGTGGCAAAGTGTTCTGAAGTAGATTAATGCAATGGTGGCGCCAGTTTGTAAAGACGCTAAACAACATCGCGGTATAGGCTTTAAACGGGCGCTTTTACGGTATATAAACTGCATCTCAGTTAAAGATAGGTAAAAAAGAAATTTAAGATATAAATTTGCACAGCATTTAAGTAAAACGGGTTAAGAAAAGGATGAAGCAAATGGAAGGGGGGGGTTAGTTTGGGGTCCGGGCTCCAGACTCCAGGGTCGTATTCCCGGGGCCGTATCAGGGACAGGTTTTCGGTATCCGAAGGGCCCACGGGTTCTGGGTGGGGCAAGGGACCCAGAGTTCAGGGCTGTGAAGCGGCACTCGGGGACAGAATTCGGGGTTCAGAGCTCGGGGGCCCTGCGGCCCGCAGCCCCCCACCCCTCGTCCGCCATCCGACAGCGGCGGGCACTCACGTGTTCCAAGGCGAGTCCATGTTGGCGGTGACCAGCAGGACCGCGGCGCCCCGACGGCCGCTCGACCCGCCCGGGCTCTTTGGCGCTGCCCGGCGGGTCTCGGAGGCAGCCGCGGGGCATCACCTGCGCCTGGGGGCGGCCCCGCAGCCATCGCGGTGGGTGGAGGGCCGGCTGGCGCGCAGCCGGTGAGGAGCCTTTGGATTCCTGCCGGGAAACTTCTGGCAGTCGTGGCCGCCGCCTCCTGCTGAGTGCAAGTCCCCCCTAGGAAGGCGGGGGTCGTCCTGGTTGCTCCGTGTCTGTCCGTCCGAACCCCTCGCGGGCCCTGTCCTGTCCCGCCCCACGCGGCGAGGAGACTCCCTTAAAGGGGCCGCGTCGACGGCGCCGGAGGCCGGCGAGCTGCTCTGCAGCACGATTCCTGCTTGTGAGACTCCGGGGAGCAGAGGACCAGGCCGTGAGGTCAGTTTGTCGCAGGGGCAGAACCTCTTGGTCTCCGCGCCGGGTGGCGGTGGGGAACGGCCCGCGGGGGTTCGATTTGACTGACACGCGCGCGCCCAGGCGACCCCCACCTTCCGAGGGGCGGGGCTGGACTTACACTCAGCCGAGGCGGCGGCGCTGACGGTTAGAAGTTGCCCTAACCGTTTCCCTGCCCGAGCCTAACGGCTCCGCGCGGACCACCCGGTGGGACTGCGCCTCACGCTGAGGGCCTGCCGAGGCGAGAGACTGCGCGGCAGCGACAAAACTGCAGCCAGCGAGCCTTAAATGGGGGCAGAACCTGTTGGTCTCCGCGCCGGGAATCTTCTCGCAGTGGAAGCCGCAGCTGCCTCCTGCTGAGTGCAAGTCCCGCCCCGCCCCTCGGGCGCTCCCGTGTCAGTCAAATCTGAGGCGCATCTGCCAAATCCAAGATGGTAAGAGCTGTCTTCCCAGTGTGGCATTGCTCAAGTCGCTTGTCATCGCAGTGTCTGGGTCTCAGGAGGGAGCAGGACACTGGGCACATCCAACACATGCACTTTGAGATCCCTTGACCCCATCCCCAGTGCTCTGTGGTCTCTGTTGTCTCCCTGCACACCCTCCCATCATAGACCAGGGAGAGGAAGGCTGCAGATTCTTGACTGTTATGTTAAAAGCTCAGTGCCATCAAGATGAATAACTGGTCTAAGTGTGTGACAGGCAGAGTTGAGATTCCCCACTCTCAGGTACCAGGAGCTGGGAGAGGCACAGGCATGGACGAGGTGCTCTGGAGAAGATGAGAGCACAGACACCCAGCAGCACCCTGGGCACTCCTGGGGGTTCCCTGACCTAATGGCCAAGTTGTCTTTCTTGTCACCACAAAGGGAAGAGCAGAAATATGGAGCAGCCACCTCTGTCCTTCAGTTGTTCAGAGAGTGGCGTGTTCTCAGGCCTCCATCAACCAAGCCATGTGGTGTCTGCCACTCTGAAGACCAGGGCACACTTTATATTAGCCAAAGACACAGGATGGAATCTGGCCAACTTACAGAATGGTGGACTTCTGACAAAAACCCTCTAGATTTTCTAGTAGTCCCTCTAGATGTCCTACTAAGCATATCCCCTATTACTGTGAACTTTTTAATCTGTAAGAAGACAAGAAGCAACTCTCCTGCCCAGCTCATAGAGTTATTAGGAAGTTCCCAGGTGCTATGGGGTGTCTGGACATATTCTATGTAGGTTCATTTTCTGAGCTTATCTCTTTCTCTGGGATTTAGGAGTTAATATGGACAGGAAGGTAGAGAAAGGGAGGGTAAGCTTATCATCTCTTTCTCCTTGTCTCCCAGCTTCAGCATTCTCTCCCTCTCCCTCTCTCCTTTGCATCTCTCTATAACATGGTAAATATGGTTAATTTTTCAGTAAAATGCCACTCAGCTTTTCCAGAGTGGTTGTGCCATGTTTGCATTCCCACAAACACCGTACAAGAGCTCCAGCTGCTCTATCTTCTCCAGCACTCACTATCATCTTTCTCCTTTTTTTCTTTTCACCATTCTAGTAAGCATGTATAGTCCTTACAGTTTTAATATGAATTTTCTTAATGACTAATGATGTTGGTCATCTTTTCAGGTATTTACTTGGCATCTATTCAATTTCTTTACTGAAGTATTTATTTGCATCTTTGCCCATTTTTTATTGTTTTTTAAATTATTATTGAGTCTGGACAGTTCTTTTTATATTCCAGATTTAAGTGCTTTATCAGATATATTTATAATAAATATTGTCTCCCAGTCTGTGGCTTTCTTTTCATTTTTATGCTATTTTTCAAAGAGCAACTGTTTTTTCATTTTTATGAATTCCAACTTTACAATGTTTTATTTTAAGAATCATGCTTTTGGTGCTGTATCTAAGAAATATTTGCCTAACTGAAATCACAAATATTCATTCTATGGTTTCATCTACTAGTTTTAAAGTTTTAGGTTTCATATTTAAATCATAACCCATTTTTGAGTAATTTTTTATAGTGCGAAATATGGTTCAAAGTTCATCCTTTGTCCTAGGGTATCCAATTGCCCCAGCACTGTGGTTGGAGAGATATCCTTTCTCCACTTAATTGCCTTTACACCTTTGTTGAAATCAGTTGTCTATATGGGTGACCATTATTTGACTTGATTGTGTTCCTTTGACCCATGTGTCTACTCTTTCTCTAATACTGCATTGTCTTTGTTAGCATAATTTTATAGTAAAAGTTGAAATCAGATCATATGTGTCCTCAAAATTAGCTTTTGATTTTTAAAGTCATTTTGGCTATTCAAGTTCCCTTGTCTTTGCATATTAATTTTAGGATCAGCTTGCCAATTTCTACCAAAAATAACATGCTGGAATTTTTATTGATATTTTATTGATTGCACAAATTTGAGAGGGAATTGTCATTCAACCAATATTAAATCTTCAACCCATGAACACAGTATGTCCATTTATTTGGGTCTTCCTTGATTTCTTTCATGAGTGTTTTGCACTTTTTAGCCTAAGGTAATGGAATAACTTTTCTATCACTTGCAATGTAGATTTTTAATTAATATAGCATGTTTTCATTATTTTAAACAGATGTCTAGCTACTCATATATGGGCATACCTTCTGATTCATTCTCAGTGAGGGTTTTGCAGTACAAGTGCCCAGAAAGGTCAGAAGTCCAGAAGGTCAAGAAAATTTGTAAAAGGTTAATGTAAAAGATTAGTCATAGGGTCCAGTTTGAGCACTGAAGGCAAGGAGGAGTTTGTCTCAATGTGGCTAAGGAACAAGTGTAAAGAGATGGAAGGTTTTGGACAATCAGGATCGGTCATCGTACAGTCAGAGTGGGATGCTAAAATTTCAGAAGCAGAGAAAACTAGTGCCTTAGGAGGCTAAATGAAGTTCAGAGAGTGTGCAGAGTGGCTGTGGTGTCAGTGGGTTCTATGTATGCCTGGTTAAAATGACAAGGAGAGCAACAGGAATTGGTTGTGGGAGTTGCCACTTCTCAATGTCAGATCATAGTTGCAAGGATGAGTGTGAGTTGGTAAAATGAAAGCAGGCATCCGTCAAAGGGCCCAGGCTAGGTGAAGGGAGCAGGAGTCTAAAGAACAGTAGAGTTTAAAGGTAGGAGAAGATAATGAAGCAAATCCTGCCCACTGCCTCATGGGGATCCATGGGCTATTTAAAAGGCTGCCACTTTTCATGTCCATGTATGGCCCTTGCACTTAAATCCCTGTAGTGGGTTCTCAGCTTCTCCTGAGAACCTCGGTCCCCAAGTGCTGAGCCTGCTGTCCAAAGACATATAAAACACATCTTTGTGTCAACCCAGAACTAGTGGGGTTTCTTTCCCTGTCCATGTTATCTTCTTTCCCTGCCTGTACCTGTCCTGTGCTAGGTCGAAGATATGTAATGTTTTTATCTTCATACTGTTGAATAGAAGCCACAGGGACAAAGAGGTAGTTCAGTCCCTCTTCATTGCAGCTCTTCCCTTGAAAACTGCAGCATGCAGAAATAAGGAGTGGCTTGGAATTCTCATTCTGAAAGGCCAGCAGTCTGTTCTAAAATAATCTAATCATTCTGTTTCTCATGCAGATCAATCCCTGGCTGGCCTTTGCAACCAGCCCTCACAAGTTCTGGCCTTAACTGGGCCGTCTGAAGAGACACAGCCCAGGGTTGGCCACTAGGTCTCCTGTGACTCAGGAGAGGGTCCACAATGGAAGAATGGCTGAAGCCTGAAGAGCTGATGGATTGGAGACACCATTCAAATATAACATTATAAAATCTCTGCTCTGAAGGATCTCTGTTCATGTTGACTCCTTATGTTCATTTGAATCAGCTTCTCATGAGCCCAGCCCTCTAGGAGCTGGTGGTGTCTCTAGAGCAAGGTGGGCTGTGATGGACTTCCTTCTGCTCTGAGCAATGGACACACTGAAGTCTGCCTTGAATAGACTCTTGGCCAGACTTCCACCTTTTCAGTTGCTTCAGAACCAGCAGGCACTGTCATTACATTCTGCTTCATTTACTATACAATTTATAGGCACATAGTCCAGCAATAGGAAAGAACAGAGGTTAGCATTCATAAGCATGAGACTGGGTGTTTTAGGAAGGCCATGGGATTACAGCCAGCTGAAAGGTCTGACTCAAGTACTTACAAGATGTGCAAAACAAGACAGTAATTTTCTTAGGGATTGTCATTTATTGGAGCCAAGGTTCTTTGGGATATTTTTATAACAAAAATGAGGGCCCATCAATCCTAGCAACAAAGGTTACCGAGTGATCAGTCGTGGAATACATGGGCATTGTGTGTTTGCCCTGCAGACTCCAACACGGAGGTGTGATGTCACCCCCTTGCGGAGTTGTATCTGGCACACGTCATGGACTGGTGAAGTTCCAGTGATGCTCCAGGGAAGCTCTCTTCCACAGGGTCACTCGAGACCCAGCTTGTTTTACGTCTTGTGGTTCTGTGCCTCCTTAGTCACGGCAAAAGAGGAGAAGACGTGGACCCACCAGATCCTAAGTGTCACGTGCATTTACATTCACATTCGACTGTTATCAGAACCAGTCGCATGGCCTGAGTGTGACAGCTCTGGGAAATGGAATCTTCCCGTGTGCTCAGGAAGGAAAAGACGACGAGAATGGCAGAGCCCTGGTTGCTTCCTAATGGTCATTACTTTTGGGGTTATCCTAGAGCTATGTTATTATAGTCAATAGATGTGACAGGATACAGAAAGCATTCAGCAAATTCTAACTGTTGGCATTGTTCTTTATTATTCCATGTCATTATAAGCAGAGTAAACATTAAAATCTTAAAAGTAAAAAGGGAAGTGGACATTTGGAAAGGCAGTTTAAAACTTTCTTCATTTACTGAACAAGACAGTGCTTCATTTTGTAACAAGTTTTTATCATAATAGTTTTTGATTTGTGGGAAAATTGCAAGGACAGTATAGATGATTCCCACATGTTCCCACCCAGTTTCCTCCATTACTATCACCTTAGCATGGCAAATTTGTGACAATTTATGAACCAATTGACACATTATTATTAACCAAAGCCCATACTTCATTCCCGGGTTTTTCCTGAATGTCCTTTTTCTTTTCCAGGACACCTCAACACGTGTAGGCAGTCTTTTAGGCTGCCCCTGGCTATGGCAATTTCTGCCACTCCCTTGTTTTTGGTGACCCTGACAGTTTCAAGGAGAGCTGGCCAGATGTTTGTGGACAGCATACATCTGGGTTTGACTAATGCTGTCCTCAAGATCAGCTTGGACTGTGGGTCCTGGGCACAGTGGCAAAGTCTACTTCCACCACCACCACCAGTCCAGCCCCACTGCCACCTTCACCCACCCTCCTGGCCTGTGCATGGTCCGGGGGCTCCCACCAAGCTTCACTCCTGCCTGCCCATTCTCTACTCTGGAAGGAAGTGGCAAGTGCAGCCCTTGCTGAAGGGGTGACAGTTAAACTTCACTTCCTCGAAGGTGAAATAGCTACATAAAGGAGTCGGCATTCTTCTACATGAGAGAGTTGTCTATTCCCTCCCGTGTATTTATTCAATTGCTTATATCAGCATGGGCTCATGGGAACTTATTTTATACATTGGGTTAAAGTCCAATACTGCTTTGTTTTGTTGTGAAGATTGTTCCAGGTTTGGCCATTGCACACTCTACCCATGCTTCCTGGGCCTCTTTGACATACCCCATCAATGTAGAGTTGCTTTTCTCAGCACTTCTTTACTTCTTTCTGGAATGCAAGATGCTCAATTACTTTATTTCCTGCCTCAGTTATAAAATCAGCCTTTTTCCAAGGAGTCCAGGTTTCTATTATGGAAGAATTATATTAGAAATCAGCATCTGGTGCTAAATGTAGTCCTTGCTCATGTGGTTTAGCTGTTCCTTCACCCTCTCAGCCATCAGAGCAGAAAAACATGTATGTTTCTCATGACCTGGGTATAAATGCACACATCCCTGCCACTCCATGTGTGCATTAGGCTAGACATGAATTCATTCTGATGTTTCCAGCTCTAACTGATTTATCCTGTGCTGACTGGATTAGTCTAACCTTTCACCCTGCTTGTTTGCTCCTCTTCCCAGGTGAGAAACCACCCTTGTCTGCACCCTTGGGCCTACTCCAGGGAACACACTGAATGGGTGCAGACTTGCTAGCACATACCCCCATGGGAGACACCTTCAACAACCAGGGTTCCTCTTGTCTTTAATCCTACATCATCTGCTCACTTACAAAGTTTATTGGGTCAGTATCTTTTCCATCAACCCCCTTCAGTGAGATTATTTCAATATTTGTAATACAGTTAGATGTTTTTGCCACAGTCTGCACTCCATCCTGGGATTTCCTTACCTCCTGAATAGTTGTTAAGATTTGCATCCATCGAGATTTTTCCTACATGCTGTAAAGTCCTGTGGGTGTTGATAAATACATACTGTCATGGAACCACCATTAAATATCACACAGATCCAGTTTCAGTGCCCTGAAAATCGTTGGGCTTCTCCTATCCAGTCCTTCATTCCCACCTTCTCCCTGTCAACCACTGATCTCATCACAGTTTTCATGATTTTTCCCTTTCCAGAATGTTATATAAATGGAAACTCACAATGGACAGCCTTTTCAGAATGAATTCTTCCAGTCAGAGAAATGCATTTAAGCTTCACCCATGTCCTTGAGTGGCTTGAGAGCTCATTCCTTTTTACCACTGAACCCTGTTCCATAGTGTGGATGAGTAACAAGTGGATTTATGCATATATTTAGTAAAGGAAATCTTGGTTGCATCCAGATTTGGCCATTATGAATAAAACTACTGAAATATTCTTATGCCATTTTGTGTGAAAATAAGTCCACACAAACATAAATCTTCACATCAGATGAGTTAATACCTAGGAGCACAATTGCTGGATCATATGCTAAGAATATGTTTAGCCTTAAAAGAAACTTTCAAACTGTCCCCCAAAGTATCTATTCCATTTTGCATTTGCATCAGCACTGAATGAGAGTTTCTGTTACCACACATGCTCACCTCAATTCCTGGAGACCTTAAACCTAACCTCTGGAAAGGATGGAAGCATCTGTTCTTCCTCTTCTCTGCCTATCCTTACAGTAGCAAATGGCGATGCCTCCTCAAGGGTGCTTTGCATCTTTGTCAGTTCTCTTGGAATTGTGAATCTAAAAGCCTTCTCACAGTTAGGGTCATAAAAAGGGTTGACCAGAAGAGTTGGGGTTAAGCCTGGACTTGAGGCAGGAGAGGCACTGAGAGAAGGGAGCTGTCAGAGGGTGGCGCCCTGGCAGGACAGGAAGCATGGCTGGGTAACTTCCCCACCTGGACAGACTGCGATGGACAAGGTCAGAGGAGGCCCATAAGAAAATGATCCAGGGTGCAGATGATGTCAGCGGAGTGGGGAAGGCAAGCAAACAGCAGAGTAGAGAACATTCTGCTGCAGGTGATGGAGCTGAGGAGGGGCTGAGGTGGCAGGAAGAGGCCAGATTATGTAGAATGAAGCCCCATGCTGCATTAGGAGAGGGGACAAATGTGGAGGTTCCAGGAGGTCAGATGGAGGAATCCTTCCAACAGAGGCATGAGAAGTGAAAGTGCAGCCTTCAGGGGATGCTAATGAGGAGGGGCATCTCTGGTTCTCTAGAAGGGGTGTATCTGAGCAAAGCAGTGTCAGGGTCCCTTGTCATCCAGAGCCATGAAGCAATGAGTGGATATGGAGCTCTCAGATGCCCCAATATGCAGTGACTTTTGGCATATGATTTATCATCGTGTCCCAAGGAGCTAGCTGAAGGATGGCATATTTTTATTGTTTTTTTTAACTTTTTTATTGTGAAATATAACATATATACAAAAAGGAATGCATTTCCAAGTACATTTTAACAAGCAGTTATAGAACAGATTTTAATGCTTGGTATGGGTTACAGTTTCATTATTTTTAATTTTTCTAGCTTCTCAAGACACTGGAGACTAACAGAAATATCAGTATAATGATTCAGCTGTCATATCATTTGTTGAATCCTACCTTTTCTGTTATGCTCCTCCTTGCCATTAAATAACATATGTACATAAATGTAATAAATTTCAAAACACAGCACAACAATTCATTGTACAGATTTCAGAGTTTGGTATGGGTTACAAATCCACAATTTTAGGTTTTCACTTCTAGCTGCTCTAAGACATTGGAGGCTAAAAGAATACCAGTATAATGACGCATCAACCATACCTATTTGTTAAACCCTACCTCCTCTGTATAACTCCATCATCACCTTTGCTCTTTCTCCTACTCTTTCTCTTGCTGTTTATTGGTATTTGGGCTATGCCCACTCTTTTTCATGAAGGGGCTGTTGATAATATGGGGTAGGGAGATGGAACCAGCTGATGTTCTGGAGAGGCTGGGCCCTCTGCATTTCAGGGCTAATCTGGTCCAGGGACTCACCTGGAGGTTGTAGGTTTTTGGAAAGTTACCCTAATGCATGGAACATTTGTTGAGGTGTTGGCACATTTTGAATATCAGTAAATTGATGAATTAATGAATTACTGAATGAATGAGCTAGTACTTAATGAATAAATGAATGGAGTGCTCTTCATTCAGCTTTAATCCAGCAATGTCTCTAGGCCTGAGGGGCCATTAGGCCATCAGCTTCTCCGGGCGTGGGATCCCTGGATTGCTAGAACTAAATTTTGGATTCCCCTTTCCTGGGTCTGTGTTTCCTCCACGCCCCGGAGTCCCACTGTCCTTTCTCCCCAGACCTCTGGCCATGGCTTTGGCAACTCCCTCCTTGCACTCTGCAGGTGAGGCAGGAAGACACATGGACAGACTATTAAGACTGTGGTTCAGAGTCTGATTGGAGGAGGGCAGCAGAGCCTGCATATGCTGGGCCCCTTCCCTACCCACTCTGCACTTTCAGAAAAGACACTTCTCTATCACGACTCCCCTTCAGTCTACCTTTGCAGCCCAAGGACTGTCCAGCACAGCAATTACCGCTTGGCTTTGTCTGCCCCAAGAAGCACCTTCAAGTTGCTTTAAGCTGAGGATGGTGCATTTTCTTCACTTCATCCCCAAAGCATGCCCAAGGTTACACACAAGCTGGATGGTCAGTAAATATTTGAAATAAATGAACATATGCTGCTTTGCTCCTTTCCAATGTGGCTGTATCATTTGTCCAAGGACAGGCCATGCTTGAGTGTTTTGCTTTAGCCTTCATATTAGGCTGGACTGGCAGCAACAGAGCAGAAGGCTGAGGCCATAAAGAGGAGAGCCCAGATGTTTAAACTGAGTGTGCAGGAGGATTCTGCAGAAGCTGACAGGAAGTGTAGACTGGATGGGCATGAAGGAAAAAGAAAGCTCAGCTTTCCAAGTAAATAAACCCTAACTCTTAGCCAACAGACCCTTTTTAACTTTGTTCTTTCCTCCCACTGCTGCTGACTGCCATCTGTACTTGATGGCCATTTGGAGATAATTTTAATTTCATGTCATAACTTTTTTCTTACTAAACTTCCCTTATGCAGAAAAGTGATAATGCAGTTAGGAGGCTTTCAAGAGTCCCAGGAGAAATTAATTTGTTTATAGGATCTTGTATCCAGACAGTTAAGTCAAAAAAGAGAAACAGGCAGCCCATCTTTCTCAGCAACCATGGAAGGGGGTCACAGGGCAGGCAGCGTTGGCAGGACCTAAGTGAGCCCGGGAGGATGGTAGTTCTGCAGTGACCCCCCAGCCACAGCACAGTGTCCCGGGGATGCTTTCTCTGTCCTCACTGCCCCTGCGCTGGGAAACGGGCAGCAGGGTGGGTCTGGTGTGTGCAGCACACACTGCCACTTCCCGCAGTTCCTCCTTGCTGCTTCCACTAGGTTCTTCCTCACTGGCAATGTCCAGAGTGGTTTCCTTATCCCCACCCCGGCCCCCCCCGCCCCGCTTTCCAGGGGAAGCGAGCTGTGGTGTGCGCAAGGGAGTGGGCAGATGGCCTTTCTGTCCAGCAGTGTCCAGAGCACAAAACAGCTGCTCTGCAGCACTGAAAGCTCACACACACTCTGCATTACTGGTTGCATCTGGGTAACAGTTTCCAGATTTGTAGGGGGGAAGTTTAATCAAACCCTATAATAGTCAGTGACAGTCTGCTTCCCTTTTAACCTCATGAAAGATACCATTTAACAATTTTCTTCCTTCCTGAAATTTGGGCTGGGGTCACAATCCAATTACAGTCTGCTTCCGCGGAGCCTGACAGACTCCCCGCCACAGCTTCCCAGGAACGCAACCCGCGGATCCAGCCTTGGCTGTCAGGGCTCACGTGTTAGGTCCCTGTGCTGCTTGGACAACGACGGCCTCACAACTCACATCTGTGCTGAGCTCAGGTGCACACTTGTTATGTCAGTCCCATAGTTAATACATGCATTTGTAATATGTTTTCTTTGCAAATTCTCTATGCTAATCAGGTTAGTTCTCAAAAATTCAGTTCAAGCCATTCTTACCAGGATTTCATGGAGAAGGTAAAATAATGGTAATAATGATGATGGTGATATGGCCACAATAATAGTATTTAACCCAAACCAATCCAGCCAGGCTTTCCTGTGGGATTTAAGTAACAGTACCCATTGCAGAAGAACCACCAAACACATGGCCTGTTTTTCACACCCCTTATGCCTCCAGGACTTCACATACAGTATCACTGTTTGTACAACAACCTTGCAAGATTATCTCCATTTTGAGGTTAGAAATTGGTCTAAAGCACCAGCAGTGTGTTTCCAGTCCAGTCAGTAAGTGATGGAGCTGGCAGCTCATGATGACACTTTTCAGCCCAAAGTCCATGCAGAACTGACCACATGAAACTGGGCATTTTGGTTGAATTAGATTCCTAGGAGAAACAGAACAAGGGGTAGACTCAATTTTCACTTATTCATGCAAATCAGAACAAATTCGGTCTTTTTTTAGAAAAATGCAACAGGTAAATAGTTTTTGATTTTTACTTTCAATTGTCAGTGTAAGGCTGTGGCAGGCAGGCGAGCAAGGCGTCAACACCCAGTAGAGATCAGGGCTACATGGGAAAACAGAGCGGGATTGCCAGCAAATGAGGGCCATACCTGAGGTCACTTTCATGAAGAGTCCGAGCTTGCCCGGCTGGTGTCTGGCCTTTGCCCTGAGCTCCAGGCAGTGACCCTGAGCCCTGAGACACCAAGCCTGGGGGGCCTGGCCATGGGACCCCACCCACGGTGTGAGTTCATCATGCAGATCAGTGCAACCTCAGGGGGCCGAGACACTAAGGCGGGTGCTGTGGGTGTCCGCGCAGATGGGGCCCAGGAAGGACAGGATGCCAGGGCTGCCGTGAGCCTCTTGTGGGCAGCACGTCACAGGCAGTCACACGCTGTCAGCAGGATGGTCCCCACTGCCCAGGCCCCCAAGGGGACGGCAACGGGCCCTTCATGCCTGTCCTGGAACGCCTTCCCCTGGCTGACTTGAATCTGCACATTTCCCTGTGATAAATGCAACCATGAAGAGACAGGCTCCAGCAAACACCCTGAGTCCTTGCAGCAAGTGTCAGCCTGAGGGGGGCTGGGACCTCTGTGTGTAACGGCACCAGAAGAGGGGGACCTGAGCAGACTGCTCCCCAATTTCCAGCAGCGTCCATCAGAGACGTGAAGGAGGAAGCAGAGCAGGCAGCCTAGCACCTGGAGGGGACTCCAGCCAGGTGAAGCCACGGGTAGAGACCCTGAGGCCACAGGCTTGGCTGAACCGAGGCATAGCCAGGAGGCCAGAGCAGGGAGAGGCAGAGGCTGGTAAGACATGGCTCGGGGTGGTGAGGAGCAGCTGGTGTTGGGCCTTAGGCCCTGCTGAGGATTTGGCCTTCACACTCATGGAGAGGAGAAGACAGGAGTTCTGGCATCCAGTTTTTACTGGGGCTTCAGGATAACAAGAGGTAGCTGGGCAGGAAACAGACTTTGGAGGGAGTTACTAGAAGCAGGGAGTGCATGGGGAAGCAGTTGTGATAACGTGGTGTGACGGTGGACGGACTGGGACGTGGTGGTGGACGGACTGGGACATGGCGGTGGACGGACTGGGACGTGGCGGTGAACAGACTGGGACATGGCGGTGGACGGACTGGGACGTGGTGGTGGACGGACTGGGATGTGGCAGTGGGTGGATGCTCAGACCACTGAGTTATTTTGGATAAAAGTTACCTTTCATGAATATCTTTCCTGTTTAACTTTTTTAGTGCTGAAGAGTTATATGATCCAATGTTTCAAATAAATCTATCCCAGTTATATCTGCTGTTGGTGAACACTTACTATGTAGAGTGCTGTTCTGATCTCTTTGGCGGATTCAGTTATTTGATCCTCACAAAAGCTCTCTGACGTGGTTCCTATTATTATCTAATTTCAGAACTAAAGTGACTGTCATAGTTTCCTAGGCTCTTGTAACACATTACCATGAGTTTAACCCAACAGAACTTTATCCTCTCTGTTCTGGAGTTCAGATGTTCTACATCAGCCTCATGGAGCCCATGCCATGGTGTCAGCAGGGCCATGTTCACTCTGGAGAGGTGGAAACCATCAGCCCCTGGCCTCAATCCTGCTGGTGGCCAGCATTCCTTGGTTTAGGGTGACATCACTCCCATCTTCAAGGCCACCATCTCCCAGGGCGCTGTCTCCACCATGTTCAGATCTCTCAGCATGCCATCTTCAAGTCTCCTCTTCCTTTATGGGTAGTAAAATCCCCCCGCTCCCTCCCCTAAGAATGCATGTGATTGCATTTAGGGCCACTGGGTAATCCAGGGTGCTGTCCGCATCTCAATGCATTTGTGAAGACCTTCCCCTCTTTACCATGTCAGGTAACATTCACATTCCAGGTCCCAGGAAGTGGGTATCAAAGAGGCAATCATTTTTAAGCCCACTGCAGTGACCCTGAGAATGTTCTCTGATTTAAACTTTAGATATAGTAGTTTATTGTGTGCATCACTTGAGCAGAATCTGCAGGTCAGATCCTTTCTCTTTAATAGTGAATTGGAACCAAAGTTTCTCAGTTCTGAGAACCCTGTCCAGAGTTTTTCTAACACTTGCAATGCTTGCCTTATGAAAATATTGTGACAAATGATTTAACACTTTGACTTTTAACACAGCATAGGAATCTAATAAATGCTTGCCAAGCAAATGATTGAAAGGATGATGCATCTAAGAAGAAGTTGCTGGAGGAGGTCTGGTGGAGCCCTGCAAATGCCCCTGCATCAGAGGAGCTGGACTAGATGGGAGAATCAGATTGTAGGGGTGGGGGCAGGTGATGAGACAAGAGTGACTGTCCCCACAGGAAGCCTCCAGGCTTAGTATTTGATACTGATTCCAGTGATCCCATCAAATCTCAAAGTTTCTGAGTGCACAGGGCAGGCTGAGTCACAGCAAGGCCCTGAAACCAAGGCCACATCAAACAACAGTGCAGGAGAAATCATTGCGGGTGCAAAGAGGGAGGAAACATGAGGAAACAACATAAATTCCTCTTCTGAGAGTGCTCCCAGCCTTACCTCCTCTCCAGTCCCCCACTGAAACCATCAACTGCTGTGATTCTAATGATCACATAAAGAATTTTAAAATAAAGGAAAACCTTAACCAACACAAGATATTAGGAGATACAGTCATAAACACACCTTTCTCTGAGTTTATTTAATATGCAATATTGATAGACCAAACTACAGCATGGCAGTAGGTCATTTATGATCTAATCATTGCTCTGACTATACCATTTGCCCTTCCTGAGAAAGGAGTCAGAGGGGAGAGGTGAAGAAGAAATTAGAACAGCCCTGCCTGAAGAATACAACTGTCTCAGTGGTCTGAGATACAAGCCAGGATAAGAGCAGCCAGGGGAGCTGTTTCAGTCAGGGTTCATTCAGAGAACTATAAGCAATGTTTAGGGTTTCTAACAGGACCCCATACCATCATGGGAACTGGCTGAGAAGGCTTCTCAAGGGTGTTGCCATTTGCATTGATAGTGGACCAAATCTAGGTTGGCTGGACTGGGAGTTGGGAACATGAGTTGGGCTGAAGTGGGAGGGAGCCAGGATGAAATGGACTTACCCCAAGCCAAAACTGAGTGCTCCTCACTCAAAAATCAACAAATGTGTTGAATGCTTTAACCCGAAAGGAGGAGATCAAGTACTAAGAAAACTTAAAAGAAGAAAGAAAGAAAGAAAGAAAAGGAAGGAAAAAAGTAAAGAGAAAAAGGTATTTGATTTTTCAAGTTTTGCTTAAAGAAATTAGATTTTAGGAGAGAAATTGCTTTGTACTTTAAGGAAGAAAATAAGATATGTATAAAACAATAAATGAAAATGATATGTCAAAAATACAAAATGAAAAGGCATACATTAGTAAAACTTGAAGGAAAAGATGGAGACAATTTTCATAAAAGAGAGGGTCTTTAAGTACTGCCAAACAAGAATGTCGTAAACATCCACACCTCAGATCAACATGGGGTAGGGAGTTTTGTCTGGAGTCAGTTCTTCCCTGTCCTTCATCTGGTTGCAATTCAGCATGACTCAGCGTTTAGAGGACATGGTGAGAGGGAGCAGCTGAGCACTGTCATACCCCCCAATGTTAGGGAAATAGAAACTTGTTCTAAAAATCATTAAAGAAAAATCCCAGCCAACTACTAAATGGTTGCTTGACAAGCAATTCAACTACTTTCCATTTCCCCAATTTCTAAGAAATTTCACACATTCCCTCTTCCTAGGACAATTTATGTATTTAGATACAGTCATATCATAGGAGAAGTATGATATGACTTCACTCCTTGGGAAAACTCAAGAGCAGGCTGATGTTAATTAGTTCCTACTTCTAGAAGATTCTGTCATGTGGTGACAATGTCTTCACTTGTTTCAGGAGCCAGCTGTGGCCAAGGGCAGCCCTGCCCAGCCACCACCCACTTTATAAATCTCTAAATGAGTCTGCGTGTATTGCATGCCACTAATGGAACTCGGAGCATCTGGCCAGGTTCAAGCACATTTGCTGCTGCTGATTTCATGAGGAATTATATAAAAAATTGTTCTCATGTTTCAACAAATTCAATTGTTACCCAGATAATTGGAGGCAATATGTTCTTGATCATCTTCCCTGAATAACATTTTCCAGGACCAAAATAATTTTCTAAATTTAAAACAAAAGCTTTCCAGTGACTGGAATAATATAGAAGGCATGTTAATATATCTCAGGAAAAGGAAAGTGAATCTTGAAAAATCCAGAGATTTTTCACCCTGATAATGAAGACAAGGGGAGCCAGGCATCACCATTGGACACACGGGATTATTTACATACATGTTTTCATGTGCTTCAGTAATATACTTAGTAATTTGGGGAATAGCATAAACTCAGTCAGGTAAAGTTTTTTTCTTTAAATGATGACATAAGAAATGAATGCTTTTGTTCCTGTAAGCTAACCTGAATTTTGTTCCTGTAAACCAAAATGTTTTCTGCTAAAACCTCCTGAGATTTATGACAAGATGTTATTTTTTTTAACTGAAAGGGATTCGTGCATTATAAAATTGGCCTTATCCTGCTCCTTCTCTACCTCTGCTTTCCCCGCCTTCCTTGCCCACCCCACAGATCCTGTAAGCAGTTGTCTGTAGACTAACAGATCAGCCCATTTTGGATCCTTTCTGATGTGTTTATTTGTTGGTTTGTAATGTGTGTTAGTGTCCCAGTTGTAAGCATTTGGGAAGTCTCTAGACACATTTTGGCTTAAACTAAGACAAGCCAGCACATCTACAGCTTGTATTCAACCTGTCAGAGGATTGCAAATGCACGTTGAGTGATGAATCCCTTTGCATTCAGAAAGCAACATTTCCCGCGGGCCTCCTCCTGTTGGGAGGAGATAGGAAGGCAGGTGTGAGTGGCGCCTGCCGGAAGGAAGGGACGCTCACCTCGAGCTCATCACAGAATGGATGCAGGTGGGCTGAGATTGAACTCTAAAAACCAACTGAGGAACTCATATAAACAACAAGACAAATATGATCTTGTTAAAGTCTTATTTCAATGAGAATAAAATAGCATATATAAGTACATCAGAACAATATGAATGTAGTGGGTAGAGACATATCGGATTTTTCAGTGATTACTCTGTTTAATACAAAAATGTCCCCTCCATTATTAAACTTTCCCATCTAGGAAACCGCAGGTACCCTCACAATCATCGGGGACTCCCAAGAAAATAAACAAGCCCTTGATTTTGAGGCTTTCTCTAATGAAACATTTCTGTAGTGGAGATGTTGTGGGGTGCACTGAAAGAGAGACCACATAATTCAAAACTGCAAGCCAATTTGGAGTTTTTATTATGTTCTTTCCAAGAAGGAAGATTCAGAGAGCAGCCCCAGAGGTTTTCAAGGGGTGTTTATAAAGGCTAAAATCATGTTGTGGTTTTGCAGTTGCTAGCAAGCAAGTGTATCATAGAAGCAGAAAAATGCCATTAGCTGTTGCCAAAACACATCTCCTTCTCTCAGTTTCCTAACATTGCTTATTGCTTAACTCTTGGGGACATTCCACCCCAATGTTGTGGGGACTTTCCCTGCTGGGGCCTGATTGATTGCTTCTGGCCCTCCACATTCCCCATTGGGTTTATGAAAGAATTAAATCATTGTTTCTTTATTTTGATTATAAATTTGCTGATACTGGGTTCCAAGGACTAATAATTTAACAGTTTGTATTTTCTTTGCACGTATGAGGTTAGACAGCGGATTACACAGGGTCCGAACATTAATAATATGAGAATTAGGGCCCTGCTGTGGTGGACAAGGGCGTGGTCAGCCACGGGGACCAGGAAAGTAAGTTTTCATATCACTGGCAGGGGTCCTGTCCACCGGGCCTCCAAGGTGGCTGACTGAAGCTTCTTTATCTAGACTAGACCTCTAGGCTGCACCTGAAGTAGATCTTTTTTACGGGCAGGATCTGTTGGTCCCAGATGGGCTGCCTTCACCAGTTCCTGAGTTTTCTGGGTGGCAGATTGCAGGGCCTGTAATGATTTTAGAAGAGAATGGTTATTTAATTTAGTGATTTTTTTCTTCTCCCAATTTAGGGATTAGTGGGGGTGGTTGCCTGAAGATTTTATATGGGGTAATTCCCTTAATATAGGGAGTACATTTAGTTTTTAGGAGGGCAAATGGAAGGAGACTCACCCAGTTTTCCCCAGTCTCGAGTTTTAGTTTATTTAAGGTCTCCTTTATTGTTTTATTTATTTTTTTAATATGCTCTGAACTCTGTGGCCTATAAATGCAATGTAATTTTCATTTGATATTTAATGTTTTTGCTAATAATTGTGCAACTTGGGCCATGAACACCAGCCCATTGTCGGATCCCATCACAGTTGGGAGGCCAAACTGGGGACAATTTCAGAAAACAGTTTTTTTTGTTTGTTTGTTTTGTTTTTACATGGGCAGGTACCAGGAATCGAACCCGGGTCCTCCAGCATGGCAGACAAGCATTTTTGCCTGCTGAGCCACCGTGGCCTGCCCCAGTTTTATTATTATTATTATTTTTTTTTTATTATTATTATTAGTGCTGTCTTAGTTTTGGTAGGAAATGCCTCAGTCCATCCGGAGAAGGTGTTGATGAAGACTAATAGGTATTGGTATCTATATGAACCAGGTCATATTTCCGTGAAGTCTATTTCCCAATGTTTCCTTTGGGCTTGTCCCCTCAGCCTAGTTCCTTGGGGCATTTCTTTCCCTCAGCCGGAATTTACCTGGGTGCAGATGTGGCATCTGGATGATACCTGCTAGGCTTGTTGTTGCAATCAGGGAATGTAGTAATCTCGCTGTAAGAGTTCAGTTAATTTTGTACTGCCCAGGTGTGTACTTTGGTGGACGTGGGTAACCAAAATTTTCCCCAGGTGCTCTGGCACTAGGATTCTCCTGTCCAGGAGAATTTTCTAACCATCTGGATCTGTTTTAGTGCCCAGAGTTTTGCCTAGTTTAATTTCTTCCCCGGTATATTTTGGAGGGCTCAGCAGCATTTGCCCTGGTAAGACAGGAAGTATCTGTAGCATCCCCACTGGTTTTGGGGCAACCTCTTTTGTCATTTTATCAGCCAGGGCATTCCCTCTGGCAATTTGAGTTTTGACAGTTTGATGTTCTTTGCAATGTATAATGGCTGCCTTTTTTGGCAATCAGACAGCTTATAGCAAGGTGAGTATTTCTGGAATATTTTTTACTTCCTTTCTTCCCGATGTCAAAAGTCCGTGCTCCTGATATAGTGCCCCATGGACGTGCGCAGTTGCAAAGGCGTATTTGCTGTCTGTACAGATGTTGACAACTTTCCCTATTCCTCACCTTAGAGCCTGGGTCAGAGCTACTAGTTCAGCCTTTTGGCTGAGACCCGATAGCCCAACTGGGCTAGTTCCCGTAACAAGCTTTTGGTTGTTTTTTTGCAATTTGACAGATTCTTAGCTACCAGTAAGAGGTCATCCACATATTATAGGAGGGTTATCTCTGGATGCTCCTGTCTAAAACGAGCCAGATCCTGGCTTAAGGCCTCATTGAACAAGGTGGGAGAATTTATGAAACTCTGCAGCAACCAAGTCCAGGTTAGTTGTCCAGAGAACCCCCACCTCTGGGTCAGTCCATTCAAAAGCAAAGATAGATTGACTTACCATGGCCAAGGGACGCGAGAAGAAGGCATCCTTTAAATCCAGAACAGTGTAGACCTGCTGGTTGGGAGGTAACAGGCTCAAGAGCGTATATGGGTTAGGCACAGTGGGGTGAATGGTTTCAATTCTTTTGTTTACCTCTCAGAGATCTTGCACTGGCCAGAAATCGTCGGTCCTGGGTTTTTGGACCGGGAGAAGGGGGGTGTTCCAGGCCGAATGGCAGGGACTAGAATACCTGCGTCCAGAGTCTTTTGATATGGACTGCTATGTCTCTTTTAGCCTTTCAGCTTATTGGGTATTGTCGGACTCTGATTGGGGTGGCGGTGCTGTCAGCTGGACAACAATGGGGGGCTGATGGGCAGCTAATCCTGGTAGATTAGTTTCTGCCCATATGCCTGATATGTTTTCTTTAAATTCTTGCAAATATGGGCCTGGGGCCAGCAGGGCCACCTCTGCAGTAAGTAAATACTCTTCCGATAAGGGACAAGTGAGGAGGATTGCCGAGGGGGTTGTATTGAAGGAGAGCTTGGCCGAATTGTTTTTGAAAGAGATGGTGGCTTATAATTTCTGAAAAAGGTCTCTCCCAAAAAGGGGGTACTGACACTCTGGCATTGTAAGAAACGAGTGGGTGACAGTTCCTTCTCCAAGGTTAGTGATCCTAGTCTTAGTCCATGGGTAAAACTTTGTTTGTCCCATTGCTCCCTGTATGGGGATTTGCTCCTTAGATGTGGGCCCTTCTGCTTGCTGGAGGATGGAGAAGTTCACCCCAGTATCCACAAGAAATTTTATAGGCTTGCCCCCAATTTCTAATGTGACCTTGGGCTCCCGGGGGCTCAATGGAATGGAGCCCCAGCCCCGTCAATTTGCCTCTTCAACTAGAACAGGGGCTGGTTTCAGTACTTTAAGTAATCTTTTAATTTTTTTTTCTTTTTTTTTTTAAGTCCTCTTTTAGGGCATTCATTTTTCCAATATCCATTCTCTTTGAAGTAAGTGCATTGGTTTGCACCTAGGCCCAACCTTTTTCCTTGGTTTCCCTTTCTTTTTTCAGTGGTTTCCCATCTACCTTTATGCTTTTCCTGTTCAGCCATTGTGGATACTAAAATTTTGGCTATTTTTTTTTTTTGGACTTTGTGGTCTCGGGGTCATCTCTGTTATTAAAAGTCCTTTGGGCAATCTTTATCAGTTCAGACAGCATTTTACCCTCAAATCCTTTTAATTTCTGCAACTTTTTTCTTATATTTGGGGCCAACTGGGTGACAAATGCTATATTTACGGCTTGCCTTTTTTGGGTGCCTCTGGATCTATAGGGGTGTAGAAGTGGTATGCCTCAAGGAGGCACTCAAGGAAAGCGGCTGGAGATTCATCCGGCTTTTGTACGGTTTTGCTTACCCGAGATGAGTTGGTCAGCTTCTTGGCCACTGCTCGTATCCCCTGGAGCAGAGTCTGGTGATACTGATCGAGAGCCTCCTCACCTCTATCAGTGTTGGGGTCACCTCTATCATCCGGGATGGGCGGAGGGGAACACAGCCTCTAATCAGGTTGATTCAGTAGTAGGTTGCTCATTAGGTCCAAGAATTAATTTCCTCGCCTCTCTCCTGACTCAATCTCATTCCTTGGAGGTGAAGAGGCCTGGAGGAGCTGTTGGCAGTCATCCCAGGTGGGCTGGTGGGTAAAAAAGACAGTCTCCACCAGGGAGATGAGCCCTTGGGGCTTTTCAGAGAAGGAGGGATTCTGGTTTTTCCAGTTATACAGATCGCTAAAGGAAAAGGGGACACAGACCATGAACGGTGGGCCGTCGTCCCCTGGGGCAGGGCCAACCTGCCTCAAGGGTAAAACTGGGGCTTCGGAAGAATCCAGCAATTGTGAATCAGAAGAAGGATGGTAAGCAGAGCCACTTCTGGTATGAAGGGACTGAAGGTCACCTTCTGGCTATTAGAGGGGCTGGTTGCCGCCTCTTTGGTTGTTACTCCCCTTTGGTCTTAGAGGTGGCGGTGGGGCTGTTGGGTATGGGGGAGGGTCCGTCAAGATGATGGTCCTGTCAATACTGGGATCTCATTAGTCCTTTCTTTTTGAGAGGTTTCTATTAAGAGGGCCATTTTGGCTCTGGGGGTCTTTCTTTTTGGGACTCCAGGCAGGACCATAACCACTTGGGTTTTCTGTTAAAATTTCGACCCAAATTAGTATATAGGGGATTTGGTCAGGTTGGCCTGGATTACAAAAATTGTTCTTTGGACTTTATAAGCCACAGATAGATCTGTAGTTCCCTCAGGAGGCCACCCAGAAACAAAAATTGGCCACTCCCATGAGCAGAAATTTTTTCAAGTTGAAGGCGTTGACAGGGGCTCCGTAGTCTCCGGCCTTCCACTGAAATTCCTGGAAATTTTTCAAAAAACGTTGACGAGGAGTACAGACAGATAAGCTTGACTGACCCATGGCAGTTATGACAAGCATGACACAGAATATGACCAGACCAACAGATGAGAGAAGGGACAAACTAAACCAAGACACACAAAAGCCTTCTCCTTAATTGATTCCTAACAGAAGCCCAGGCAACGTCTTGCTCTGGAACCTGACCTTGGAAGTAATGCTGCGTCCAGCCTTCCAGAGGTCCTCACTGGATCCTATAACAAATCTGTACTCACCGGTGAGGTTTCCAGAAACAGATGACTGCATCAGATTTTGTATAATTTTGGAGGGTCCTGTAGAACCGGCCCAGTCCCTGGTCCTTGTCTGGGGCAGAGGAATGTTTCTCCGAGGCTTCCCCTAGGCTGGACCTCAGTTCTGGGGGCGATCCCCAAGACCTGTGATCACCAGATGGCCCATTAGGGACGATCTCACTGGGGCCTCCAAATGTTGTGGGGCACACCGAAAGAGAGACCACATAATTCAAAACTGCAAGCCAATTTGGAGTCTTTATTAGCTGGCCGGTGACTGCCTCAGAAACTTCCAAGAAGGAAGATTCAGAGAGCAGCCCCCAGAGGTTTTCAAAGGGTGCTTATAAAGGCTAAAATCATGTTGTGGTTTTGCAGTTGCTAGCAAGCAAGTGTATCATAGAAGCAGAAAAATGCCATTAGCTGTTACCAAAACATATCCCGTTCTCTCAGTTTCCTAACATTGGTTATTGTTTAACTCTTGGGGACATTTCCTTGCTTGGGCCTGATTGATTGCTTCTGCTTGGGCCTGATTGATTGCTTCTGGCCCTCCACAGAGAAGCTGAGACAACCTGTAATGAGGTCTGTCATGGTCAGGTTCATGAGTCAACTTGGCCAAGTGGTGGTACCTGTTTGTCTGGTTGAGCAAATGCTGGCCTGTCTGTTGCAATAAGGACATTTCAGAGAATTAACTCATGATCATGTCAGCTACATCCACAGCTGATTCCATTAGTAATCAGCCAAGGGAGAGTGTCTTCTGCAATGAGTGATGCTCAATCTGATCACTGGAAAACTTAAAAGGAGGATTCAGAAGAGACAGGCTCTTCCTGTCTTGGCCAGCGAGCCTCTCCTATGGAGTTTGTCCAAACCCTCCATCAGAATTGTCAGCTTCACAGCCTGCCCTGTGGATTTTGGACTCTGTGTTCCCATGGACATGTGAGACACTTCTATAAATATTATACTTGCGAGTGTTCCCTGTTGATTCTGTTTCTCTAGAGAACCCTAACTAATACAAGGTCTAAGAGTTGCTTCCAGGAAACCTCTACTGTTACTCAGATATGGCCTCTCTAAACCCAATTCTGCAAAGAAAATCATTACCCTCCTCCCTTTGTGGGCGGGCTAACAACTCTCTGACTAGGTGGGGCATGACTCCCAGGGATGAGTCTGGCCCTGGCACACATGGGATCAGTAACACCTTCTTGACCAAAAGGGGAAAAAGGAGTGTAACGAAATAAGGCAACAGCGGCTAAGAGAGATCAAATGGAGACATGAGGCTATTCTGGAGGCTAGTCTTATGCAAGCTTCTGTTAGATGGTGTCAGTTGCCATGGTTTGCTACCCTCCAGTCAACAACACTTCTGTTAACTCTAAAAAACACCTAGGGATCAAACTAAGACTCCATAAAAGCTTCATGCTCTAAGTTTGCTTTCCTGGAACCTATAATTTCCAGAGGTTCTTAGGCCACATAAATCCTGAAATCCAGAGGAACTAGCCTCTCCAACATTATCAACTAATTACATCCCCCTATCCTATACTGTCAAAATTCCTTCTCAACATGAAAAAGTCAGACCAGGCATTGCCTAAAGATCCCTATAGATGGGGAAGACGATCAAAGGAGAAGGAGTAGTTATAACAGAAAAAATAAGATTTAACAAATGAGTATGACTGCAGAATAATTAGGTTTATATTTCTTTTAACCTCCAGTATTTTGAAGCAGTTAGAAGGAAAAATCTGAAATAGTGGAATGGTAAACCATAACAAACACTGAAATCTGTTCTGTAACCATTTGTTGAAGTGTACTTTGAAAATTATTGCTCTCTTTCTTTTCTTTGTATATATGTTATATTTCACAATAAAAATGTTTCAAAAATGTCCCTTCCAGAAAAGTAAAGAGATGATGTTAGAAGCATAAAAAAGATTAATGTAAAAATAAAATCATATAGGAAGAGATGAGTGTTGGAGAAATGGGGCAGAGCTGAATGCTTGTATTCTAGATGGACTATTTCATTCAATGGCTTATTGATAAATTTTGTTTACAAAAAATAAAGAATAACATGGAAATTACTTTAGATATAAAATTAATGGGCTGGAGACCTAGGCTTGATTTCCTGGAGCCTGCTTATGCAAAAAAAAAAAAAAGGAAAAATTAATGGAACATCTAAGAAAAAGGTATGTATTCAATAAAATTAAAAATATATTTTAAAACCACACATTTAGCAAAAAGATAAAAAATGTTAATATCATTAAGCAAAAACCACCTAGATTTTTCCTATTTCTAATTCCCTACTCTTTCCACTTATTATTAAATGACTATATATTATTTCCACAATAAAAATGGATAGAAATCTACATTTCCTTAAATTAGGTGAAAAACTAGAGTACTTGATTTGTATCAAAGTAGCAATTATTTTTATTTAATTGCCCCAATTTATTCATGATTTAGATATTAAAAACAAAATGCAATTGAGATAAACATCTTCTGACCGACCAAGCATATCTTGCCCATATTATCAAACAGGATTACTTGAAAAAACATAAGAAACAGCAACGTGTCTGCACTGATAAATCTCCACAGTACCTCAAAATTTGCTACTAGTTCTTCCTACTCATAAAAAAACATAATCGTAAAGAAGAGACAAAAATGCTCAAAATAGTTCATTGCATAAGAGTAACAAAATATTTCAAAACTTTGAATGAGTATTCAAAGCAAGGCAGAGGGGCTTTTAGAAAATGTAGGGTGAAAAAAGACTTTGCTATGCTCAGAAATAGGCCATGCGCCCAAAGATCTCCGAGGACGCAAAAAGTCTCAGTGGAGTGGCTAGCCCTAGAGGGCAAAAGTCAGCAGTTTCAGGAAAGGTGGCAGAAGCTGACCTGAGCCAGGCGCCAAAGTCCATGTTCAGCCCAAGACTGGCTCTGGCCACTGGTGCCCTCTGTGTGCACCCCCATGCGCTGGGTTGGGGCAATGCCCAGTGATCCTGAGACCCCGCACCCGCGCTGGGCCCTGGCTCGGGGCAGCCCCGCGGGCGGCAGCCATCCTACTCTCCAGGCGCTGCTGCTGAATTGGTGCTGGAAGAGATGGACGAAGGCCCTCGTGGCCCCCTGGCCACTTCCACATGGTTGGCGGGCGGTGGGTTTGGGGCTGTGCGGACCCCTGGCGCTGAGAGGACGAGCGACCCCGCAGCGCTTCCCCTCCGTCCCTGCGAGTGCGCACTCGAGCTCCGCAGACGGGTTGCCTTAACTGCAGAGTGTGTGCGAGTGTGCGGGAAATCCTGCACCCGGGGTGCGCTCGCGTTGGGGAGCCGGGCAGGAGGCGGCAGGCAGGGCGAGGGAGGGCCAGCAAGAGGCGGCAGGACACAGGCCACCTGCAGCCCCCGCGTGTGCGCCCTGCCGACTACCCCCGAGGGCGCCGACAGCGAGCCCGCCTCCCATCTGAGAACAGCTGCAAGCGAATCGCCTCGCCACCAGAGTCCTGCCCTCTCCCCAGGAAGCTCTCAGGAGCCCCTCCACTTCCCTTGTCCTCAGTCCCATAGGGTCGTCGTGAAGATCCACGGGCCCACACTTAGTGAGTGTAAAACGCTGTGAAATGTGAACTGCGATCCCTGTTAACGTCCTGACTCCTTTCCACTGGGGCGCGCGGCGCAGGCCGCGGAAACCCGAGACGTGCACCGACACGGCCGAGGAGGGTGTGAGCGCACAGCGCAGGGGGCTGGTCAGGCAACGTGCCTGCCTGCAGCTTCGATGTCTTTCGAAAGAGTTGATCAAAGATAAATGCAAACAAAATGCTGCAGCTACATCCTTCCTTCCTCTGGAGAGGGCGGTGGGGAACGCAAGCGCTGCCCTCAAGGCCACGTGAGCCCCAGCGTGGTGGTTGACATGATGCCTGGGCAGCACCAAGGGCTCCTGGATCGCACCCCTCCCGCACTTGGCCGCCCGCATCCCCGCCGGTCTGTGCACCCGGGCGCCCGGTCGGGCCCTCCCCTGCGGGGGCAGCGGCACGACACGGGCTGCTCCTGAGGAGCGCGGAGCCGCTCGGCTGCTCCCAAAGCCTCTGCCCCGCACAGCTCCACCGTGTCCGGGCCCCGCTGCACTGTGCTTACTGGCATACAGCCGTGAGCACCATGAACCCCTCAAGAGTGCCACGGAGTTGTCGAAGCACCCGGAGAATCGCCGGCCAGCGCTACCTCCACCAGGAGTCTCTGCTCTTCGGGTGAGCCGGCCCGTGCACAGGGGCAATGAGGCAGGAGCGCTGGGTCACTTGGGCTGCCCTCGGGTCTAGGCGGAGGGTGGGGAAGGGGCTCCCTTGCACAGCAAGCTCAGAAACCTGTGTCCCCAGCGCTCGGGACAACTGGGCGGCAGCCGCAGCGACGCTGAGAGCAGGAAAGCCCCTGCTTCCCAGTGAGTTGCCCTTGCCCGCGCCCTGCGCTCCTAGCTGCCTGCCCACGCGCGGCCTACCTGTTCTTTCTTGGCAGTCCCAAGAGGGAGCACGTCATGCTTTTGTTAGAATAACCAAGTGTCTGTTGGAAAAATGCTTTAGGCTACTAAGATATGTATAAGTGCTATTAGAATGTGTTAAATATTTGTACAGGTATATTAAAGCCTCACTGATTTGGAGGCTCTGGGGAAAATTCTTCTTGGGGTAATTCACACAATCCAAATTACAGAAAAACAAAGGAAATATTTTCTCTTACTTCTAAGTGCATCATTGCCATAATAACCACAACAGAGTACTCTTACTCTCTCCTGAGTAGTTGTGTAAAGATTAGCTTAGTAATTATTACAGAGAATGAACATTGGCTCATGTTGGAAAACCGTTCTAGACAGTAAAGATGTCCCTGAAATGTCCATTTGCTTAGCTGATTTCTTCTTCACCTCTGGTATCCACAGAAACCTCAGCTATCTCAGGTTTCACATGAATGGAAGTGGGAGGGTGGGCAGGGGTCTCTGGGAGAAAGAAATTTGATTTTCATTTATTTTACCCTCAGAGTTTGGGGACAAAAAGGAGTTGTGCCTCGAAAATCAGCTCATTTTTTCAATGAGCTTACAAAAGAAATTATTTGGCCACCAAGATGCTGCACCCTCTTTCCTTCTTTCATGACATCCTCAGACATCTTTCATCCTGAGAAACCATTTTCTTTCACTCACCCACAGAAACACTGGGAGCCAGTAAAGGTGTCTCAGTAGCTACAGCTCCACTGACCACTCTCCCTGCTTCCCACCCCACAGCACAGCTGCACCTGGGGCTGGGGAAACGAGGTGCCAAACCTGCCCTGGCAGAGCTCCCTACTAATCAGCTCTCCCCCCACCACCCCATCCCTCCAGAAACCTGGATGACAGCTTCAATGGTGATGAAGTGTGGGACAGGAGTGATCCAGAGCAGATCTTCCAGAATATCCAGCTCCAGAAAGAATTCATGGCAAACATCCACTGCAGTCCCTGGACCCTGTGACAGAAGCTGAGGGTGCTGAGGTAACAGTCTCTGCAAGGAACATTCCTCTGTGTGTGTGTGTGTGTGTGTGCATGTGAGCATTCATGTGTGCATATGTGTGTATGTGTGTGCATCTGTGTGTGCATATGCATATATTGGTGTGTGTGTGTGTTGGCATAGTTTCTGGTCTCCTCTCAGTCCCAAGCCCTGGATTTTACTTAGCATTGTCTCTAGAAGGGACAGAGCCAACCAGACTCCAGACAGCAGCAGTGTAAACCAGAATGAAAACAGGTTTAGCTGCCTGGGCATTGCTTTCTGCTGGGGGAAAATCCAGAGGGAAGCCGACTGTTATGACTCTTAGAATCACATTGGAGACACTGTCTAGATAATCCTTAAGCTAAAGATTTGAAGGCAGATTTCCTGGGTTAAAAGTCACCTCTCACTGGCCATGTGAGAGTGGTTAGCTACTTTTCTCAGTTACTAGAAATACCAGTTCCCCTTTCTTTAACACTGAAGTGGTGGTGAGAAACAGCACCATCTCCTGCAGCAATGTTCCCAAACTGTGAACTGCAAAACTTTCAGGCTGCCCCATGAACTCAAAATCTCCAGCCATCCACTGTGGGCTGCAGCCCCAGACCATGTATCTTAACCAAGCCTGGGTCAGTGAGTGTGCAGACCAGTCTGGGAAGCACAGCGCAGCCAGCTGCAGGGTGGCATGGTGAAGCTTCGCGTGGCACTGCCTGCTTCCCGGCCTGGGGCCGCCCAGCTCGGAGGTCACTGCCAAGCCCAGGCGGGCAGCTTGGTGCCTCGGGGCCGCCCAGGCCTATGAGTGGACAGCAGGGCCTTCACCACCAGATCGTCGTGGCACCACTGCGGACGAGGCTGGAACACTGTAGGTCTCCTTGTGCCCCTTCTAGAAGCCGAGCCAACGCCCTTTCTCCATCTCCATCTGCTAGGCATGGCTCCTCCGCAGCACACCTCACCGGTTTCCATTCCAGACCCTCCGGTCCACCTGGGACAGCCTGTCTGAGGGAAACGTCAACAGACAGCTAAGCTCGTCCATAATCTTCACTCTCACAAGTCTCCAATTCTCCCTTATCTTCCTTCCTATCTGCTACCAGCTCTTATCACTTCCCTTTCTTTGAATAAGAATGGCATTGTCTCCATTTTTCAGAAGATAAAAGTAATGCTCAGAGAGGTTAAGTGACTTATCCAAGGATACAGAGCTCCTGAGTGCTGGCATTGAGCCTTAGGCCTGTGGTGTCCCACCCCGAGACCAGTGCTCTGTTCTACTGGAACATAGGCATTCTACCAATCCATCCAAGAAAAGGAGTTTCTAAAACTCACACAGATGATGGTTAAGGCTATCAGAGCAGTAGACCATGAAGTCCTTTCAAGCCTGAGCAGAGCGAGTGATGGCTTTTCTATCAAGCACTTCAATAAAAAAGAGCTCGCCAGGCCGGGCACCCTGTCGCTGAGTCCAGGCCTCAGCCAGCACCGGAGGACGTCTGGCCACAGGCCTGGCCCACAGAGTGCAGCTCTTGCTGTCGTCCGCTTGCCACACATGTGTGCCCTCGTCACCTTGAGAAGCCACTGCAGCCATGGCTTGCTAACTGGATGCAGTGAAGGTCATTGCACTGCTGTTCCAAGGAGGTCCGAGGCACTGGGCCCTGCCTTGGCATGAGGAGGCACTGCTGGACACTGAGAAGAGAAGGGAGCTGTGGTCCTGAGCCATGCCTGTTCTCCTTAGGGACATGGTGGTCAGCACTGGGGGCTCAGCAGTGGCCTCCAATAGGGCCTGGGTTTGGTCCATCCCTGCATGCTAAATCTGTCCCCTGGCCCCACCACAGCCCTTCTTACATCTCTTTCATCCAGCTGGGCAGTGACCTTTTCCAGGGCAGAGACAGTGATGCACCTCTGTAGACCTCTATGCTTGACCCAAAACAGGTGTGCGGAAAACGCCTGCTGGTAAAAATAGGAATAAATAAACGACTGGCGTGGCTTCTTGCCATGGACAGGCTCCACGGGGGGGGGGGAGGGGGGAAGCGCCACTCGGGTGTGCAGGGGAGGCCGCTGGCGCATGGCATGGGGTGTGGGTACCACCCACTTCGGGTTCTGGTCTGAATGCGGCCAGTGCAGGGGTGCAGATCCAGCCCCTGCTGGGGTCGTGGGTGGAGGCCCCCTGGTAGAGGCCCCCTGGTGGAGGCCGTGTGAGGAGACCAGGCAGAGGGGGCAGCCCTGGGGTCGAAGGGTCAGGGCCTGGCAGCACAGGCTGGCCAAGTGGGTCGCACGTCCCTTCAGCGGCTCAGGAACCTGCCCGGGGCTGACCTCTGTGCCTGCTTTCCTTCTGCAAGCATTTAACCCTTGTCCCCATGCATTGGGCCTTTTTCAGGAATTAACCATTTAGGCAGAGTAATGGGGTCAGCACAGCAGTGTGGCCAGTTGCAGCATCTCCGGCCTGCTTGTGCTGAGCCAGCTGCCCATGGCCGTGTGGACACAACCGCCTTGCCCACACCAGCAGAAGCCGAGTCTCCAGAGTCTGACTTTTGCCCCAGAGGCTGCCAGCAGCAGGAAGGCTGCAAGATGAAGGCAGGAAGCATGGCACCCGAAAGCAGGTGCTGCCCAGCACAGCCAGGGCCAGGGGGCCTCCAAGAACTGAGCTGTAGTTCAGCTGGGTAGTAAGTCATCGTTCAACGTCAGTTCATCTATGTAATGTTAAAAACCATTTTGAAAGATGTTTTCTGGTTACTAAAAGCCAGACATGAGCTACCCGAGAGTGCCCACTGCCTCTGGCCCCCAGTGCATAACCAGGGCGTGACGCCATCGTGTTCACGGCCATGTGTTTCTTCTGCAGACGAGCCAAAGAGGCTGTGCTGGCATGTGAAGGGAGGCTGACCAGGACCCGAGGCTACCAGGCCGCGGGAGCAGAGGTAAAGGGCACAGGTCGCCCTGCACATAGGGGGAGGGTCAGCTGTGCTTGCCCGAGGCATGGGGTAGACAGGGGGCACTTCCCAAGGCTTGCTGTGGACCCAGCGCAGTCAGCTACCGAGGTGTGACTCAGCAGACCCGCCCTCCGGAGAAGGAACCTCCCTGCTCCCTCCCCTCGTAGGTGTGGCTCTGCCCACTCCCTGCACTGAGAAAGGGGCAGGCACCCCAGTGCTCACTCTATAGTAGGTGCTGAGGGCTCTGTTACTTCCCTCCCTTTGGTAACTGAGAGGTGAGTTTCTGATTTTATCGGTTCATAAAGACATTGCAATAATTTCCGTATGTGTTTAGAAGATAAGGAAAATAATCACTTCTCCTACTTCCCAATATGGTATCTTTTTAAAAATAGCACATTTTGTTCAATGCAAAACATATAATTTTCATTACAATATATATATAATATTGCTATATTTTGTAGCAATTTTAGTGTACAAACATGTTTGTCTTGCTTTTTTCCACTTAACACTACAACATAAGGATTTTTCCATGTTGATACGGTTTTTATGCTTCTCATTTTCCATGACTGCGTAATAGACCAAAAGATAAATGTATATTAATTTCATTAGTCATTTCCCTACTGATGAATATTTAAACTGTTTCTAATTTTTCATTATTATTAACAGCCCTGCAAAGGTTATCCTTGCACTTGTGGCTCTTCCCATTTTCTCTAATTCTATTTCTAAGGTTAAAGATCAGAACTGGGACCACCATATGGTCCAATTTTTGGTACATGGTGAATACCTAATAAATTATTTTCTAAAACCTTATATTATTTATACTGTCATCCACAGTGGAAGGATTTACTGTTCTCATAATAACTTCATCAATACTGTCATATGTTTTAAAAATTATGATTTTAATAAAATAAGATTACAATCTTAAACAAAAACAGACAGTGACACTCTTTTTAGAGTCCCTGAAACAAAACGTTCTTGATAAAGATTAAATTAAAGCTAGTCAGAAATTTTAGATTTTTGGAAAAATAAATAAAAAATGAATGATCTCCAAGTTTCTGCCTTAGAATTTATTTTTCTTACTTTTTCACAGATTCATCCTGAAAACTTAAATTCACTTTTATGACCGAAATTACCCAGAACATCTTATCTCTGCCACACCGTGATGGGCATGGTGTGCTTATCGAATAAAAATTCAGTTTATGGAATAAATACATAAACCAAAATTATATTTTTATAAGCATATGTGCTGCCAAGACTGTTTCTTATTTTTCCTAAGTATTCTCTATGCATTAAATGCCACAGGAAAACATTTGTGAAATGTAAGGTCTTTCACTCAGGTTCAGAAATCCTGTAACATATAAATTACAGCATATAATATAATAGAATGCTGTATGTTATATAACATATATAACAATAAAAAAACATTGGGACTTTTATTGACAGTTAACCCAATATGGGGCAAAGGTGTAGTTGACAATGGGTTAAATTATTAGAAGAGCTTTTAGAATGAGGAGTGAACCCAAAGTTTCAGCTTTACCGAAGCTCACCATGAAGTCCTCAGCCAGCACCTGACCAACGCAGCTGCCCTGTCCCTTCCACACCACCCGGTCCCTTCCATGCAGCCCTGCCCCTTCCATGCAGCCCAGCCCCGAACACACAGCCCAGCCCCTTCATTGCAGCCCAGCCCCCTTAACGCAGCCTGGCCCCTTGCATGCCACCAGTGGCCCAGCAGGAATGGTTTCTTGCAGACTCCAAGGACTGATGAAATGCAAACAGATTCTCATTTACAAGCAGCTATTCTGTCCTTAGCAGACACATCCAAAACATTATTAAGCATATCTGCCTCAGGAGCAGGAGCTATCTGACAGTCCAGAAAGCTGTAATTGCATTTGCAATTCCTCTTTCCACATCAGTGTCATTTGCTTCCAACACAAACCCTGCATGTTTGAGAGTTAAAACGAACAACCAACCAATGTAATTGGAGGGCAGGGCCAGGGTCAAGACATGTTTTGCTTTATTTTCCTATGAGAAGGGTCAGTGTCCTGGATACTAGAACAGAGACCTTACAATGGGTTGCCTTAACAGCAGGAATTTACTGCCTCAAGGTCTCAGAGACTAGAAGACTCTGCAACTGAGTTTTTCACTTTGTCACCTGCATCTTAAAGATGCAAGACAAATCTCAGGACCTCATCCAGCAACTTCAACTAGGCTGAGGCTCAAGACAGAATGGGACTTTAATTCAGGAGGCACTAGACTCACCCTTGCCCAAGGATTTGAACTGTAAGCCTCTGGAGAGCTGGTTACACAGGTGGGTGAGGGATCTTAGGTCTATGGTGGGGCCCAGAGGGTGTATTTGGTCGCCATTCCTTAGGTAACTTCCTGCAGCTGATATGGTAGGTATAAGGCAGGTGTCCACCACTTGGTCATGAGCACAGAGAAGGGGCCACATTGGTCCTAGATGGGCACATGGTCCTCTGAAGCCACAGCTGTGGGTATCATGGGGTGTGTCTGAGAGCCCTGCCTCCACTTAGGACCCCCACAATGCACAGACACTGCTTTTGTCATAAAGGTGAAGTTGTATAATCCTGCTCCCTTCTCTCTAGCTCTGACGGAAACTTGCTTATCTTGCCTGTAACTTTGTGGTCATCTTCATTCCCTGGGAAATGAGGATAAAGAAAATCGACAGTAAGTAATTGCACTTGGAGTAAGGGGGCATAGGATGCAGGACTAGTATCCAGTTGGCAGTGAGGCTAGGAAGAGTCTGCCTGGGCCCTGCTCTTATACATGGGTAGTCAGAAGTACACGTGCACATGTGCTCCACCAGGCTCAGCACTGGGCAAAGGCGATGGAAAACATGCATCCACCCACCACATCCCACAAGGAAGGCCACACCATTATGCATCTCCACACTCTGCTGCTCTGTCAGTTCATCCATTCAGCCAGACACCATGCAAACCTGAAGGAGCAAGTGAGGGCCTGCAGATAGCAAAAAGGATAAGCTCACAGTTACAAAACAAAAATGAAGAAAAATCTTCATTTTCATAGAATGAATGTGGCCATTTAGAAAATTTATCTTAATAAATAATCATTTATAAATATCCTTTAAAAATCAGTCACATATACAAATGCACATACACATACATATTCTGTGAAGAATAAACTTATTAAGTACAAAGTAAAAAAAAAAAAAACTGAAAAGTTGGACCACAGGATAAAAAGAAGTCTTGTGGAGAGCTGTGGGAAGATGAATATTTGGAAGATGTTGATTTCCCAAAAACACTTTACAAATTTAATACAATTCCAATGAAAATCCCAATGTACTGTCTTTAGTATTTGATGAAATGATCAGAAAACTCATGTAGAAGAAAACACCCAACAGACTAACCAAAATGTTTTTTAAAAGACAAAGTGAAAATGTCCTTACCTAACCAAATTGCTAAAATGCATTATAAAAGCTGCAACAGTTGAAGCAGTTTAGCAATAGTGCAGGAATTGACTGACAAGTCAATGAAGTAAGCAAAATCTCAGAAACAGATAATAGTATATATATAGAGAGAGAGATCTTTAGTATATGACAGTAGGGTCAGGCTGTATTACTCCATAACTTTGCCAGAAAAATTGATTTAAAAATACTAAATTTATTTTAGGTCCCTCACTTTAAAGTTGCACTAAATATTTAAATGGAAAATAGAAAGCCATGAAAGAATTTTAAATAATATGAATGATATGATCTCAGATTGGTGAGGAACTTAATTTTTAAGTTGAAGGATGAAATCAGTAAAGAAAGTACTTTTATTTTAATTACATGAAAAAAGTGTATGTATATGAAAAATTTTAAAAGCTAAAAAGATGACCAACTGAGAAAACATTTCAACCCAAAGTGAACTGTGTACTTTTATGCACAGTTCATGAGCATATGAATCAGGACAGGTCTCCTAAGGAAAGTTACAGTGTGTTCTAAAAGTCTCCAAAATGCGTATACCTTGATAAACCCCTCTATTCCTCAGCGGACAGAGAAAAGAACATCACAACAAAGCCTGTAAGCAGCTATATGCATGCTCACATTTCCCTGGCTGGCACACCTGCCCATTGCTCTTCTGAGCCTTGGCTGCTGGCACCCAGAGCTGCTCCTTTCACTGCCTTTGGCCACTCTGGCCCTGAGATCCTGGCTCCACATGGCCTTCCTCTCAGTCCCAGCCCACCCCCAGATGGCTTATAGCCAGTGGCCACCTGCAGAGGGTGTAAAGGCCAGGCTCCTGCTCCAGCAGGACCAGGGAACCCAATGGGGTCAGGCTGAGCTGTCTCCAGTGAGGACATGACCCTCCTCAGCCCCTCCTTCCTGTCCACTGAGGATGCATCCTCTCTGTGCCATGGTGGCTGAATCTCTTCCTCAATCTCTGTTTCTAAGACCCTGACCTTAGGCAGAAGTTAACTATGGAGTTATTTTTCCCTAGTGAAAAGCTGGAAGCAACCAAATGTCAAGTAGTGGAGGGTAGTCTGAAAAAATTATGGAAAGTTCACTTGATAGAGCACTAAAATTCACATTACAGAAGGACTTCTTGGACATGAGAAAACGTCTGTAATACATTGACAATGAAAGATCCATATTGTAGAGTAAGTCCAATTGTGTGTAATTTACCCATATAAAATTACAATGTGGTATTCACTTGAAGTTTGATAGGAGATAATTCTAGTGGCAATTTTCATTTAGTGATCTTGAAATAGGTATTTTATTATTTCTTGCTTTCTTTGTGCTGTTTTGTGTTTTCCTGTTTATTATGACAAATATAAAGTAAATTTTAAATAAAAATCCAGTAGGTGTTACTTTTTTAACACGGCTCAAATCCCCTTGTTCCAGGAAGTCACTGACTCCCTTATCTCACTTCTGTGTCCCTCTTTTCTCATCTAGAGATAAAAGTTTGTTGTTTTAATATACTTTTTTATTTTGGAATAATGTTAGATTTATAGAAAACTTGCAGAGAGAGTTCCTGCACACCTTTCATGCAGTTCCTCCTAATGTTAGCATCTAGAGATGGATCTTTTGTCTTGAAGTGAAGGCAAAAGTGCTCTTTAAGAATCCTAGGAATTCTCAGAACAATGAAAAATAGAAATGTATCAAATTATGAAAAGATACTGACACTTCCCAGCATACATGAAGCATTGTAAATTAGATAAGGCATTTTAGATCAATATGCCATTAGGGAAATTATCCAATAGTGTTTTAGGTAAACAGAACTTTTCCCACATATGTAACCAGTTAATGGGCATCTTGAGCCATCTGAATTACCATTTTTTGTGGCCACCCTGATTGGCTCAATAATATCATATTCTTACTCTATGTCCTGCTGAAGTAAGAACAAATTACGGTGTTGCTCTAGGAGAACTTCCTGCTTGGTGAGGACTTGACACATGTGTTTCTCACTATCTCACCCACCTTCAGGTCACTTTGGATCTGGTGTTGCCTCCTATTTCATATTCCTGAGATGGTTATTTGGGATTAATATTGTACTCACTGAAATAATGGGTGCTTTCATTGTCATTCCAGAGGTAAGGACTGGGGAGGGGGCAACACATGCCGTTGCTGACACCGGGGATTCGCGGCAGAGGCAACCCCCAGGTTCCTGCGGGGTGCACCACGTGTGTGCTGGAACAGGGTGGCAGCACTGTCTGTGAACAGCCAGATGGGGGCATACAAGGCTGGGAGATGGAAGGTCCCCCTCACAGCCCCTCGGCCACACCAAGCCCATCCTCACCCAGCTTTAGTGATAGACCCTGAAGCTGAACTTCATATCATTTTCCTGAGCCACACATATTATGCTTCTTTTGTTTTTTTCCCAACCATTTAAAACATAGAAATGATTCTTAGCTCTTAGCTCTTAGCTCAAAAGAAGGGGTGGGTTCATATGGCCTACAGGCCATTGTTGTCCATCCTTATAGTCCTGAGGCCATCCCCTGCAGCCACAGTCATCCATCAGAGAAGCCGTGCCCAGCCAGGGTCTCATAGACAGGCCCTGAGAAGGGCAGCTGGCCTGGCACCTGGGCTTAATCCTGCCCCCCCACACACACACCACATGGCACGGGCCCCTGGGGGCAGGTTGCAGCCTCCCATGACTTCCATCTTCCAGGCAGTCCCATCTGCAGAAGGTCAGGGAAAGATCAGGAAAGTGGTCTCATACATAGATTCACTAGGCATGATCAATTTCGTATGAGTAGCTTCTTGACTGAGCAGTCAATAGTTAACCCAGCCATGGGACTGAGGGGCCCATCCTCCAGGAAAGTGATCAGCACTGAGACTGAAGAGCAGGATGAGAGAATGGTCATCTCAGAGGGCTGAGCTGTGCATATGTCTGTTGGAGGGTGGACAGGAAGTATTTCAGGCAGGATCCAAAGAAAGCATGATATCCACAGGAGAACACGGCTGATCCTGGGTGACTGTGGTATTGAATTGGCAGTGATGTGGGGGCCAGTGGGAGACAGGAGGACAGATAGGAGATAAGCCAGATCTGTGATCAGGGTCCAGATGGCAAACGGCCTGTAAAGCCAAAATGGTAGTCACTGCAGGTTCAAGAGAGGGTCAACATGGCCAGATCTCCCTTTAGGAAAATAATCTGGAGAATATATTGAAGGTGGACAAAACAGGAGACTGGAGCAAGCAAGTAATAATGTGGTCCAACTGGGGAACGGGAAAGGGATGGAGAAAGGTGAGCAGACTTAGGAGAGACTTAGGAGGTAGAAGTATGAAGTCTGGGGACTGGCTGGTATGGGGGAAGGTGAACAAGAGAAGGATGGAAGGCAGCATCCTGGACTCTGACTTCAACAACTCAGGTGATTTTTTTTACGTCATTAGCCAAGGTTGGGGATATAGTCTCTTCAGCAAAAAGGAGAAGATAATGGGTCCATTTTGGGGAATGTTGCATCTGAGAACTTTCAAGTACAGGGGCCCATAAGTGGTAGGTAGTAATAATGTGAAGCTCAAAAGAGGAATTAGAATTAGAATTACACATTTGGGCCATCAGCATGTGATGGCCATGGATGCTGTGAGAGAGGATTGGTTTACAGGTGAAATGTGCAGAGAGGAAAGGGAAGGAGCTGAAGGCAGAATGCTGAGGAGGGGTGACCTGTATGGACAGCTCAAGAAAAAAATGTTCTAAAAAATACTTGGGAGGAGCAAGAAGAGAGTAAGCAAAACCAAGAGAGCAGAGCGCTAGGGAAAACAGGGCAGTGATGGGTAAAGAGGGAGCAATAGAATGGCAAATGCTGAAGAGAGGTCAGGTAAGAAAAGAACCAAAAAATGGGAATTGGATTTAGAAACAGGAGGAAATTAGTGATTATAGAGTAAACTGCACAGGTTAGAAGAGGGCCCCAACATTTAAGTCTTTGGAACCAGGCTGATATCTTGTACTCTGTGCAGAGCAAGTATTGCGCTCATGGACCCACGCTCCCTAGAGGAGAGAACTGTGGGCTGGACCTACTGTCCATGCATTCTGCCCAGTGGAAACCCACTGGCTGGTGTCTCACTAATGACAGACCAACCCCAGTGTCCAAATTTTACTCCCATAGGATGTCAGTGAGAAAAGAAACAGAGACTCAAATTATGAATGTAATGCAGTGAACATCTAGTGAAGACATTTAATGTCTTCCAAAAGTAAAACCGGGCCACCATGATTAGTTCTCCACCAGTGAGAATCAAGCAGAAACCTCCCTACTGGGGATCTGTCACAGGGCCCCAGCATGTGGAGGCCAGTGCCCTCTCTCCTGGCCCTTCCCACCCAGAGGGCCTCATGGTGCACCCTCCTGTCTCTGTGCCCTTTGGAAGCACTGCCAGCAAGACCATCCCCAGGGAGCATGCTGCATCGGCCCAAGACTTGGACACCATCTGGTCCCTGGGGGTGAGGCTGATGCTCAGCCACACTCTTCTCCTTCGCGGGGGGGGGGGGGTGGCGGTAAAGGGGCCACACTCTGGGATCTGGAGGTCCTGAGTGACATCAGGTATTCTCTTTGCAGGGCTACCTCCAGTACTCGGTCCTCTTCTATGGCTATTACGGCAGAGAGAGAAGGATCGGTAGAGCAGGCTACCAGCTGCCCTTGGCCTACTTCCTGGTGGGGATGGCTGTGTTTGCTTACAGCTTCATCATTCTTTTAAAGAAGTATGGCTGCTCAATCATCAAAATATGACTTATGTGATCTCACTCAGTCTTGCCAATAACCCTGTAAACTTAGGGCATCACTGTGCATGTTTTTTCAGATGTGGCAGCCAAGGCTACAAGATGTACATTCATTTTAACTAGCACCTCCTGAACACATATTACTTTCAGCCAAGTTTTGTGTTGGGTCTAGAAAGAAAAAGAATTGTACTGACTCACCAGTTAATGTAATTTTAGACAATGTAGCAATTATGCTAATGATCTATGAGACCAGAGGATGCAGAAAGCAAAACATCATCCTTTGGCCTCACATTGGCCTGTGATCTGGCTACACAGCCTAAGAAGGGCAAGTGTGTGTGCCTTGTATGCAGTTTGCACAGCTAGTTCATCACTGAGAGAAGGCACAGTGCAAAAGAAAGGAAAGAGGCTGGGTGATGCATCCTACAACACCCCACTGTGAAGCCTTCAGCAATTCATATCCCCCTCTGGGTCTTGGGGCAGGTGGCTTGGAAAATGCCCAGTCCCCTTCCAGAGCTGACAGTCTAGGTGTGCAGACTGACAGGTAGGCTCTAACCCCAGCACATCCTGGCCCCACCCCCTGGGATCACCTGTTGCTTCCTGGGTTTTTCTGCCAGTCCAGTCCTTGTCCTGCTGTCTGCAGAGGGTAATCCTCAGGGGAGAGAAAAGCAACCCTCGAGGGGACACCCATGACTTTCTAGCTTCACTTGGGGGTGATCTCAAGACCCTACTTGAGACTAGACTCACCATTTAAGAAGGTCACTATTAAATCAGGGCAGACCCAGGACCCACGGATGGCAAGGAAAGCAGAGCCCTTATAACAGGAGGCACAGTCTTAGAGACAGGTGGCTTCAGCTGGGCAAGAAGGAGGCAGTTCAAGGGGTCAGGTTATAGTTATGTGAGTGCTCAGAGGCCCTGGGACTGATTCAGCTCAAAGGAGAGGCTTTCATCTGCAATCAGGCACCCCCAGGTGAGTGGGCTGGCTCCTGGGGTGCACGCACACTGGGGCCTGCTGGTCAGCATGGCTGTGGGACTGTGTGAAATGGACTCAGCAATGGGCGCTGGCAGTTTCCTGCTGCGCAAGGGGTGGCTGGGAAGACTGGTCGCGCCGGTGACCTGGGGGGCCATGGATGTTCACCCCGAGGTTGTGGGGGACTCTCAGCCCCTGCTGTGGGCTCTGGTCCTGACTCTTCCCTTGTGACCTCTGCCGGGCCCAATCTTTCAGAATGGCCAAGAACTCCCACATGAGCCTGGCCACTGTGTCCAGCGACAGCTACACCTTCTGCTGGTGCGTGTTCTGTGCCTGGGACTACCTCATCGGGAGCCCCGAGGCTGCTGAGAGCAAGGCAGCTGCTGTCGTCAATGGCATCAGGGTGGGTGAGCCCAAGGCCACCCAGGCAGGGGGCTGCTGAAGTCCTCATTAGTTTTCTTTCAGTCTTTAAAAATGTCCACTTGTGAATTTTTCATGATTTTCATGCACACCTCTTGGGAATATAAGCATTTTGCTTTTTATTTAGAAAACAGTGCAATTGAAAGCATTGGGTGCCACGTGTTGGGGGCCACAGCAGCCTAGGTGTCATTGCAGGAGAAGGAGGCACAGCAGTTACTTGAACCACTTGCTTGGATGGCATGCCTCATCACAGGACCGGGTGGCTGGTGTCCAAAGCAAAGCGTTTTCCACCCAGGCGGTAGGAGGGCAAGGGTGTCGACCGTGTCTGCCCGGGGAGAACCAGAAACACTGCGGACAGGAGAACAGGGCCTGAAGCACAGCAGCTGCTGTCTGTTGGGGCACTGTGGGTTCTGGGTGCATTCCCCCCAGAAAGGGCTGTGACTGTAGGGAAACTGAGTCACGGGGAATGCACTGCACTCACGTGTGTGTTCAGAGAAGGCAGGGAAGGTGCAGTACATTAGAGAAAGCTTTCCAGTGAAAGGCTTAAATTAAAAAGGATGTGTTTTGTACTTGAGACACATGGGAAAGGATCCTGTGGGTTTCTGAAAGCAGTTCTGTCTTTGGGGTCGGATCAGGCACCAGCACGTTCTCAGCAGGTGTGGGGAGTGGGTGCTGGGTTCTCTGCCAGGCTGTGTCCAGCACCACTGAGCAGCATCGTGTCTGTGATCTCCAAGATGGATGTCTTGCAGCCCTAAGGGATCCTCAGTGATAGGTGCCCCTCTATGTGCCCTCCTGTGGCCTCTGGCACCCACCTTGGGCTGCCCTCCCCTTCCTTCCCCTCAGGGCATCAGAATGTCCGTTGTTCTGTCTGGTGTGCATCATAGCTGGGGAAGCATATGCTTAACTTGGGTGTTGCACTTAAGAACTCTGGATTCTCTTTGCTAACCTCTGACACCCTATTTCCAAGGGCAAAGCTTCCCAATTCCCCAGGGCTAGCTCCAGCCCCCGCCCCGCCTGCCTGGCTCACCTCCCCCACCTGAGCCCACCAACACTTCTCAGCACCCCCACAGCCCCAGCAGCCCCGCAGGACCCCTGTTCCTGAGCAGAGCTACGGCCCCGGGGCCTCTCCTAGGCTTGTGTTTGCTTTGCTCATCCTTTAAAAATGACCTCCATTTAATTTGCTGAAAAAGTCAAAATTCCACGGTCCAGATTTCCATTGGCGAACTGCCTCAGCACACCCCTGTCCTCGGCACCCTCCTCTCCAGGCAGCAGTTGTCAGGGGTTCCTGGTGACTCCTTCCAGAGGGAACCCCTGCAGATGTACACAAATGATGGGATGGCATGTGCATCGGTGGCTGAGTGAGCTGGGATGTCCTTCTCAATCAAGACATGGGCCTTGACTCTTTCTTTGACCAATGCTGGGATGTGGCATAATTTGTTGAGCCCTCCATCTTCCTGGACTTTGAGGTTGTTTGCAACGTTTTCTTTTTACAAAAGTGTCGCAGTGAATGTCTTTGCATTTGCATCTTTTCACATTTGTGTGCATATATGTGGGATAAATTCCTAGGATGAATTGTTAATCAAAGAATATATCTATGTATAACTGAATATGTGTTTCATTTTTAGATATACACACATGTATATATGTGTGCATGTGCATTTATGTATATTTATACATGCACATACTTATATGCATAGGTATATGACAGAAATCACTAAACTATTCTCCACTGAAGCTTGACCAACCTACATGGGCACCAGCAGTACTTGAGGGTACATTTTCCCTCATGACTTTGCCCACACAATGTTCATCCAAACTTTGAATAGTCCCCAATCTGATAAATTAAAAATGGTATCTTAGAACACTTTTAATTTGCATTTCTTGTTAGTTTAAGGACCTTTAATATTTTCCTTTCCAAGCACTCTGGATTCTTTTTCTTTATTTCTATGGGCATTTTTGTCTTTTTCTTATTAAGTTGCAAAATTTCTATACATATTCAGAAAAGTAGTTCTTTCTTGATGTTATGAGTTACCAATATTTAACCTGGTTCACTGTTATTTGATCTCCTTTTGGTAAGTTTTACTGGGATGAATTTTTTTTTAATTTTTACATAATTCAATCCTCTGTGTCTTTTGGGTTTTGGGCCATATTTAGAAAATGCTTTGTCCTCTTGAGATTATCATCAAATACTTTGGCTCAGCTTTATATCTCACTGGAAAAAAAATTCTGATCTGCTACATCTCCATTCCTTCTGCCCAATCCCAACTTCTTTTTCTATCTCTTGCTTATTAGATAAGGTACTGACATGAACAATTTCTTACAAAATGATGCCTTAGACACTGAAGACACTAAAATATTGAATACCTAATTTCTAATGATGTAGGATGAATGAAATTGCTAAGCTCTAATGCTGTGTGTCTTTCCTTAAAGGAGGCTGTACTTTAAGAACAGGAAAAGAAAAGCAATAACCTGTATGTAGTAACACCCTTCATGCTGGATTCATTGCTAAGCTTTGTTTCAATTTGGTGCTAAGATTGCTGCATTAGCTATACCTTATGTCCACGCACTGCCTGGCAGCCCTTCCTTCCTGCTAATATCCCTGCTTCTGGAATGTGATGGCGGAGAATGCACTGCCTCTCTGCACGGCAGTTCAGGGCACCACTTCCTTCCATGGATTCTGTGGCAAGGGCGAGGGTCTGAATATAACAAGTTTCCTGTTCTTTTCCTCCCATAACTAAAGAGATATTTTTAGCACTAAGTTTTAGTTTGCTAAACTCTACAAAAAAGTAAATTCTGTGAAACTTAAATTTATTTAAAAACAAATCTCTAGAATCCAAAACCACACTTCTTACCAGGTTCCTGTTTAGCCACCTTCCAGTGATTTCTTGGGTTTGAGGTACTCCTTGAGGTGGTGGGGCCTTCCACTGGACAACTGCTGAAACCTGCAGGCCACTCCCAAGAAGGGTAACTTGTCCTCACAGGTCATTCTGGGGAAGGCTCTGGAGAAGGACACAGGGAGCTGGGGACACACCCAGTGACTGGGGGTTGAGGGAAAGGGGCCCCCAGGGGTCAGGAGACCTGAGTGTTCGCCTCCTTCTGTCATCAGCTCAGTGGCCTGGGAAGCCCCATGCCCTGTCCACACCTCCATTGCCTCGTCTGTCACCCAGTGCTTCTCGGACCCATGCCAATTACCTGCTGAACTGCGGGCCTTAGATCACATTTCATGGGCATGCAGCACATGAATCCACATTTTTTGCAAGTCTCACAACGCAATGCTTATGTTCCTTCAAGTTGTCTCCAGTGATAGCAAAAGTGAATGTTTTTTGATGAAAACCAGATAATGTCCATGTATCTTTAGGAGGCAAATTATGTTGATTCCAAGATCTGCCTACACTGTAGGGGGTATGTGGGAAGGGAGACCAAATGAGGCATGGGATGAGATGGTCCATCTCGGTGCCATTCAACTGTGCCTTTTTAAATTCATGTATCTAGGCAAATGCTGGCTAAGTGACCCCATACATTAGGCCTGTTCTAAGCCCTGAGGACCCCACAGTGAGAAAGACTGAGAAATGTGATGCTTACATCCTAAAGGGAAAAGAGCTGACAGACCAAGTAGATGTCAAAGGTGAAATGTTTGATGCATCAAATGGAATGGCAGTGTCACTCACCCCATTTAAATTGGTTTTCTCCCATTACCCCCTCTCCCTGCTCAACACATTTACTTGAACTCCTATATTTAAATGTGCTTACAACAGGACTCCAATTTTAGTAGAAAATGAGGACCTGAACCCAAATATTAAAACTAAAAAATCTGTGATTTTTGTTTGCTTGTTTGTAAAAACAAATGTCTTTTGCATTTTTAAAGCAAACAAATGCATCCTGGTTGGTTGAATTTATAACTCACTGTTGACCTTGTGGGAAACAAGGAGTTCAGGGGGAAATTAAGCAGTGGTTCTTCAGGGCAGAGAGCCCACCTGGCAGCACATTTGTCCTGGCATAACCACCCTGAATGTGTCACGGGGCCCTGAGCAGACACCCTGGCAGGTGCCCATGACTACCCCCTCCCACGGCACCCTGATCTGTGCCCATGCTTGTCCCCTCCACATGGCACCCTGACCTGTGCATATGCTTGCTCTCTCCCCATGGCACCCTGACCTGTGCCCACACCCACCCCCTCCCCATGGCACCTTGACCTACGCCCATGCCCGCCCCCTCCCCACGGCATGCTGACCTGTGCCAATGCCTGCCCCCTCCCCATGACACCCTGACCTGTGCCTACACCCGCCCCCTCCACACGACCCTGACCTGTGCCCATGCCCGCCCCTCCACACGACACCCTTACCTGTGCCTATGCACACCCACTCCCCAGGGCCATCACCATCTGACTGAGGGTCCTCGCCAACATCCTGGCAACTTCTCTCACTCGCTGGGAGCATCTAACTCATCTACTTTGTGGTGGACAGGTCCCAGAGGCTGGAAAAGTCAAAGAGGGAGCTGTCACTTTAGGAAAAGAATGAGGTACTAGCTGCATGTGTCTGCATGGTGTCTGCATGTGCCTGCGTGTGCCTGCATGTGCCTGTGTGTGTCTGCGTGTGCCTGTGTGTGCATGCATGTGCCTGCATGTGCCTGCGTGTGTCCGCATATACCCAAGGGAGGCATGAAGGAGCCTGACCTGGCCTGTGGTGTCTCTTATGCAGCTCAGGTAGAAAACCTTTTGGCCATCTTGTCCAAGAACATAGACTTAGGGCTTCAGATAAAAGTGGGAGCACCAAGGCTTGCCTAAGTCACTTATCTCAACTGGGAAAGATTTTGATTCAGAAAACACCTCATGCCTTTTGCCTTTGAACTTTCCTGATCGTGCTATGCATTTCTCACCTGCTGCTTCCTCACAAACATGTATGGAAATTGACTTTACCCACAGGCTTGCCACTGCTAATGACCACTTGTGTCCCTTCGTGGGCTTCAGTTTGACCATCTGCCAATGGCGAGCCCTTGAGTGCCTCCATATTTCTAAACTATAGAGGATGCCTCTGAACCAGTGGCACACAAATGGCTTAGTTCTTAAAAGAGCTTTTCTTCTCATTTTGAATAGTCCCATGACTGTAAAATTACCAATTGAAAGTTTAGGAGTTAATTTTAGAATTCTTAATGTGTACAGCATGATTTTCATCCTGAAAGATTGGTCCAATTTACTTGAAAAGACCTGAAAGGCAGAAATAGCACAAATGTCATCGTATCTCAGACCAGTTCTGTAGAAATGATTAGCATCTTTTGGGATTCACATAATAAAGGGCATAAGTGATATATTGCTAATCAGTTTGTCCTTAATGGAGGATATATCTAAATCTGAGTCTATAATAAATAATCTAACTCCTTTTCCCACAGCTCTTTCTATTTTATGGCAGTTAAGTGGGTTATATAAATATCTGTTTTAGTGTTTACAGACCGGTAGCTGGATAGAATTTTTTAATATATATTCAGAATTTATTTCTTATTTTAACTCAAACTTCTTATGTACCAACTAAAGCTCCTCCAACTAAAGCTCTTCCTTCATTTGCTGTAAGTGCAGAATGACAACAATTGGGCATAATTCTCCAGAAAATGGAATTTCCCTATGCATCAGGAAGGTCAGATGACCTCTCAGGCTTCCTCTTCCTGCTTTTACTGGTGGCAGTGAGTTCCATCCTCACCCAAGGCCAGGGAAGCATGGATACAATGAGATGGTAATTGAGAACATGGAGGAAATGCTGTGAATCCAAAGGGCATGGATGAGTCTCCCCCAAGGAAGAAGAGCTCAGGTGGCCGTGGACTTCTGAAAGAGGCCCCTCAGCAGACGCTGGGGAGGTTTCCATGGGGGAAGGCACAGCAATACTTCTGCCCTCAACCCCAACGCTGGTGAGGCCCATTGGTGAGGCTGGAGTGGGTGCCCAGGACCCTTTCAGCACGTGCTGCCTCTGTAGGTGAGCATCGTGGTGTCCCTCATCATCATGATTGTGCCTTCGGCCTTCGACCTCATCGCTGCCCTGTAGATGTACCACCAGGAAGGACGCTGCGCTTCCAGCTGGCAAGGTACGTGTGCATGCGGACAAGCCCCGGTCCCCTATGGGTGGGACACCCTCAGCAGCCAGAACTTCCCCCAGAGCCTACCGCAGAGCTTTACTGACAGATGCGACTCTGGAGAGGTGGGCCTGAACGAGGGAAAGGGAGGAGGAAGACAAGGCTAGAGAAACGGATCAGAACGCAACAAAGAATACAATCAGACAAAGAGGAGGGAGGAGGTGAGGGGAAGGCTGAGGACAGTGGAGGGGAGGCAGCAGATGCCCGAGAGGACCACAGGATGGAAAGTGCCTCCCATTCCACTCACTGTTGAGTTTCCCACAGGGTGGGGCCAGGACTGGTGAGAAAGACCCACATTATCTGTCCAAATGTAGAGGGGCAGGTAAAGCTCTGCTGACCATCCCAAAGCCGAGACTCAGCAGGTTACTGTAGGCATGCCTGAGAGTGCAGAGGCCGGACAGTAGGGGCACAGGCTGCAGGGACCAGCAAGTTCCTGGGACACCCAGGACAGGAAATTCCTGTCCAGAACTGCTCCGTCGCTGCCTCCCTGCTCTACCTAGGCGTTCACGGTATCATCCATAAGCTAAGCCGCTGGGTGAGACATTCCTGAACCATGCATGGACAGGGGCTGCTGCCCAAGGCCACTGACTTATGGCTCTCCCCCTCCGCTGACATTGTTTCCACAGATTTTTCTCTTGTGATACCTGATAACATGCTGGAGAACTAATTTTCCACAGACCACTTTAGAAAGTTGCTCTAGGTCAGGGGTCAGCAAACATTTCCTTTCAAGAACCCGGTAGCAAAAGCATGGCTATTCCAGTAAAATTTTGTTTACGAAAACAGGCAAGGATGAAATTTGGCTTACAGGCCAAATCCAAGCATTATTCCAAAGGAAAAAATAAATGGTGAGAAAGAACAAGAGGTTCGCCGACACCTCACAGCCTAGGGCAGATCTGGGAAGAGACCCACAGTCCCCTCTACAAGCCCAGCATCCTCAGTGCTCCATCCATGTCCTCGGTGCTCCGTCCATGTCCTCGGTGCTCCATCCATGTCCTCGGTGCTCCGTCCATGTCCTCGGTGCTCTGTCCATGTCCTCAGTGCTCCGTCCATGTCCTCGGTGCTCTGTCCATGTCCTCGGTGCTCCATCCATCTCCTCAGGGCTCCGTCCATATCCTCAGTGCTCCGTCCATGTCCTCAGTGCTCCATCCATGTCCTCAGTGCTTCATCCATGTTCTCAGGGCTCCATCCAGGTCCTTAGTGCTCCATCCATGTCCTCAGTTCTCCATCCATGTCCTCGGTGCTCCATCCGTGTTCTCAGTGCTCCATCTATGTCCTCGGTGCTCTGTCCATGTCTTCGGTGCTCCATGCATCTCCTCGGTGCTCTGTCCCTGTCCTCGGTGCTTCGTCCATGTTGTCGGTGCTCCGTCCATGTTCTCAGGACTCCATCCATGTCCTCGGTGCTCCATCCATGTTCTCGGTACTCCGTCCTTGTCCTCGGTGCTCCGTCCATGTCCTCAGTGCTCCGTCCATGTTCTCAGGGCTCCGTCCATGTCCTCGTTATTCCGTCCATGTCCTTGGTGCTCGATCCATGTTCCCAGGGCTCCATCCAGGTCCTCAAGGCTCCGTCCATGTCCTCGGGCTCCATCCATGTCCTCGGTGCTCCATCCATGTTCTCGGTGCTCCTTCCATGTCCTCGGTGCTCTGTCCATGTCTTCAATGCTCCATCCATGTCTCGGTGCTCCATCCATGTTCTCAGGTCTCCATCCATGTCCTCAGGGCTCCGTCCATGTCCTCAGTGCTCCATCCATGTCCTTGGTGCTCCGTCCATGTCCTCGGTGCTCCATCCATGTTCTCAGGGCTCCATCCAGGTCCTCAGTGCTCATCCATGTCCTCAGTGCTCTGTCCATGTCCTTGGTGCTTCATCCATGTTCTCGGTGCTCCATCCAAGTCCTCGGTGCTCCATCCATGTCCTCGGTGCTCTGTCCATGTCCTCGGTGCTCTGTCCATGTCCTCGGTGATCCATCCATGTCCTCAGGGCTCCGTCCATGTCCTAAGGGCTCAGTCCATGTCCTCAGTGCTCCATCCATGTTCTCAGGACTCCATCCAGGTCCTCAGTGCTCCATCCATGTCCTCAGTGCTCCATCCATGTCCTCAGTGCTCGGTCCATGTCCTCAGGGCTCCGTCCATGTCCTCGGTTCTCCGTCCATGTCCTCGGTGCTTCATCCATGTCCTTGGTGCTCCATCTGTGTTCTCAGGGCTCCATCCAGGTCCTCAGGGCTCCATCCAGGTCCTCAGTGCTCCGTCCATGTCCTCAGTGCTCTGTCCATGTTCTCAGTGCTCCATCCATGTCCTCGGTGCTCCGTCCATGTCTTCGGTGCTCCATCCATGTCCTCGGTGCTCTGTCCCTGTCCTCGGTGCTCCGTCCATATCTTCGGTGCTCCGTCCATGTTCTCAGGGCTCCATCCATGTCCTCGGTGCTCCCTCCATGTTCTCAGGGCTCCATCCAGGTCCTCAGGGCTCCATCCAGGTCCTTAGTGCTCCATCCATGTCCTCGGTGCTTCATCCATGTTCTCGGTGCTCCATCCATGTTCTCGGTGCTCCGTCCATGTCTTCAGTGCTCCATCCATGTCCTCGGTGCTCCATCCAGATCCTCAGGGCTCCGTCCATTTCCTCAGGGCTCCGTCCATGTCCTAGGTGCTCCGTCCATGTCCTTGGTGCTCCGTCCATGTCCTCAATGCTCCATCCATGTTCTCGGTGCTCCGTCCAGATCCTCAGGGCTCCGTCCATGTCCTCAGCGCTCCGTCCATGTCCTCGGAGCTCTTTCCATGTCCTCGGTGCTCCATCCATGTTCTTGGTGCTCCGTCCAGATCCTCAGGGCTCCGTCCATGTCCTCAGCACTCCGTCCATGTCCTCGGAGCTCTTTCCATGTCCTCGGTGCTCCGTCCATGTCCTCGGTGCTCCATCCATGTCCTCGGTGCTCCATCCATGTCCTCGGTGCTCCATCCATGTCCTCAGTGCTCTGTCCATGTCCTCGGTGCTCCATCCATGTCCTCGGTGCTCCATCCATGTTCTCCGGGCTCCGTCCATGTCCTCAGGGTTCCATCCATGTCCTCAGTGCTCTGTCCATGTCCTCGGTGCTCCTTCCATGTCCTCGGTGCTCCATCCATGTCCTCGGTGCTCCGTCCATGTCCTCGGTGCTCCATCCATGTCCTCGGTGCTCCGTCCATGTCCTCGGTGCTCCGTCCATGTCCTCGGTGCTCCATCTATGTCCTCGGGGCTCCGTCCATGTCCTCGGTGCTCCATCCATGTCCTCGGTGTTCCGTCCAGATCCTCAGGGCTCTTTCCATGTCCTCAGGGCTCCATCCTAGTCCTCAGTGCTCCATTCCTGTCCTCAGTGCTCCCTCCGGGTCCTCTGATCAGGAGGAGGGAAGTTTCCCCTGCACCTTTTTCACTGGTCTGTACTGGAAGAATCAATACCATGATTTCATTTGGTCTAATGAAAATCCTGTTATGCAAATTGGCCTCGCTATTCAGAAACAGGCATTGAGAGACTTGCTTCAGACAAATTAGCCCAATTTGGGTAATAAAAGCAGGCACATTATTTGTTTGATTAACTCACCACCATATCACATTACCTTTTCCCAAGCTGTGGTGGAAACCAGAGCACTGTGGATACTGAGACTCAGTTCAATTCACCCTTCCTCGAGTCTACCCAAGGACTGGCCCTTTGCTTGAAAGGTCCTGGCATGAGGCAGGGAGGAATCCCTTCAGAACTTCAGGGTGGCCAGTGCAAGTTCCACAGGAGCCCCTGTGAGGCCCCACCCCTGCTCACTGCCTGCACACTAGTGGTCCCCTCTCAGTGCAGAGAGGAAGTGAGGTCTGTGGGGGTGGCACATGCATAGCTTTGATTTGCAGTCTTTCCACAAGATAAAGCTGGTTTGCCTTTTTCATGAACTGACACTGGTTGTAGGATTCTCAAAGTGCTAATCACTGTCCCAATGAGGTATTTGTATACCTCCCTTCTTCCTTTCTCATCTCATTTCTCCAGGGCTGTATCCTGGGAAATTCCATCACGTGTTTCCAAAACATTCCAAATCCTGGGGACCTGGCATCAAGCCCCTGATGCTGGCCCTGGTCAGGTTGATGCTGGCAGACCCAGCTCACTCACACCTGCCACATGTTGGGGCTCCCCCAGCCCCTGCCCTTTGGGGCTGGCTTTTGGCAAACTTAGGGACTTAACCCACATCTCAGACCCCGGGCACACAGACCTGAGACTGTTCCCGCCTCTTCCAAACTGTGGGATTCTGAGCAGGTCACTTACCCTCTCCATGTTTCTATTTACTTGTCCCTTAAGTGAAGGTCATAAGAATGGAGTGAGATAATACACAGAAAGTCATGTTTTATACCAGGAAGCAGGATGCAAGAACTCATACAGTTCCCCCTGTTGAGAGCCCCATTCCCAGGCTTGCACTTCTGCCACACCGGTGGCTCTAAAATGCTGGCCATGTATGGGCCACGAGGAGTCCCCTGGGATGGCTGTGAAAAGACCCTGGCCCCAGCCCAACATGCTGAAGCAGGGGGTCCCGAGCATTGGTGTTTCCTATAAGCCCTGGAGGAGGTTCTGAAGGACCCCAAGCCATGGCCATCTCTGTGATGGCAGCGGTGGACAACTGGGCACTTTCACGGGGGTCCTTGTCTCTCAAATGGCCTTGTGGCTTTCAGGGTCCTTGTGCTGTACCTGGGGAACCTCTACAGCTTGATCATTGCTCTCCTGGACAAAGTCAGTGCATGAGCCCCACAGTGAGTGCCCTGGCCTCACACATGCACTCACACGCTCACCAGCATCATTCTCTTCATCACTTACACTTGCACTCCGTACATCCTGTGCAAAACTTAACATTGTTGTGATCTTCTTAAGATAAAGATAGGGAAATGGATTCCATTTCAGAGATAAACACTCTGAGGCATGGGTGATTGGTTAGGGAGAGACAGTGCTGGGACAAGAAGCAGGTCTTTTGATCCCAGGTCTACCCATCTACTACCCCATATCTTGAGTCCCCTCAGGAGACCTAACAGCAGCTATTGCAGGTGATCCCAGGGAGAGCTGCAGACTGTGGGCCTCACCCAGAAAATCAGGAAAATGTATTATCCCATGAGATGAAGTTCAGAGTGGGCCTCGCTCACCCAGTCCAGCAGGAGTACCCCCCTAGCCTGGGGCAGCTTTGGGGTTCATTTAAACCTGCCCAACTGTGAGTTTCCTAAGCCATGGGGGAAGAAGAGGAGAATGAAGGAGGATCTCAGAGTGAGTTACACAAGCCATAGCACTCTAGCATCACATCCCAAGGCTCATATGGCAGAAGAAGCCAGAGGGACAGTTGGGACTCAGGGATATGGGGTTGCACAGATGTGGATCCTTACCTGGCATGACCTGGGACATTTGACTTCAATTCTCTGAGCTTCAATGTTCTCACTGTAACATGGAGAAAGATTCCTACCTGATACATGTGTGAGGATGAGAAGAAATAATGTGTTAAACTAGAACAGTGTCTGACACTTGCTAGGGACCAATAATTACCATCCATCATGACCTCATGTTTCATTATTGAGGTCATAGCTAGTCAAGTGACATCTACTAGGCATGAATGAATGAATAACTATTATTCATGGATAATGCAATGAGGTAATGACACCCTTGGTGTCTTTGGTGAATTCTCATATACAAATATGTAGATAATCTAGTTTTCTTCCTCTGATCTTTTCTCTCTCCCTTTCCTTCCTCCTTCTCTCCCTCCCCAGGAAGCTGCTACCAGAGATAACACAAACCAGTGGGTAGAATCCACCATGCTCTTTACCACCAGACTAGCTCCTGAGGAAGAGAAAATTCCACTCCTTGGCCTGTCATGGCTCTCAGGATAAAGAGCACATGGGCCTTGGAAGAGGCCAGCATTCCAACCTTCACCTCACCTCTCCCTGAGGCCAACAGGACCATGTCCTACAGCCAGTTTCCCCAGGACCCATGCTGGGAGACATACGTTGGGCAGGTGGTTCCTTTACCCTGACAAAGTGCTTCCACTTCTGCATCATCACTTAATCTTAATGATCCTCTGAGATACCATTCTCTTTATTATATAGAAAAAGGAAAGTTCAGTGAGGGTTTATGATTTTCCAGGTCTCAAAGTTAACAATAACAATCAGTACAAGTAAGAGTTATCACAAATATTAGCTATGTGCGAGGACCTGTTTTAAGGGCTTAATCCCCATGACAATCCTATTATCACCTTTACAGGTACAAGTGGGGAAACTGAGGCCCAAGAGGTTCAGTAACTTTTCCAAAGACCCAATACTGAAGTGCAGAACAGAGATCCAACCCAGGTGTTTGCTCTGAAAGCTGTGCTGGGAGCCACTCTGTCTTTCACCTTAGATACACAATCTTGTGCCCTGTGAAAATGAGTCCCAGACCCCAAGTAGTCTGCTGGGCTGAGAACCACAGACCTTAGGTTCTTTCTTAGTTTCACATAATGCTGACCTCAGATATCAGAATTCAAACTCAAACTGACAAATACTTAATGAGCCCCTGTTATGTGCCAGGGACCCACCCTTTCACCCCCCACTCCTTATAAAGATGCCCTGAGAAGATGCCACAGTGTGAGCCCAACAGCCCAGCCCACTGGTCCAGTGGACAGGACCCAAAGGGGGAGGGGAGGAGGAAAGGGGGGCCTGGCGACCGCAAAGACACCTGTGTTTCAGGAGATGCTGAAGCTTTCCATCATCGACATGCTCTTCATGGTGGCAAGCGTCCTGCTCATAGAATTCTTCCGAGGACTTTTCATTTGATATCTAAGTGACTACTGGTGCTGGGACCTAGAAAGCAAGTTTGTAAGCAGCTTCCATCCTTTCCTATGTCTAGGCTGGGAGATGCTGGCCATGGTGGAGGGTGACGTGTTGAGAGAAAATGAAGAGGGAATTAGTGTGGTTTTAGTTTCCAGCTGCTACAACAATCATAAAGCAAAGGGGATGGGTGGGTCAGTGGCTTCAGAGGGCAGGATGGTTTGCTTCCTCCAGAGTCCATCCGGTTCTGGCTGGCCAGCAGTTCTGGACTCCTGTCATATGGCGAGCCCCTCTTCTCTCACCCAGTTCCACTGGTTTTGGGATTCCTGCTCCTTCTTCCGTAGGGCTTTTCTGTAAGTTCTCCAGTAATAGGACCACCCCGATGCTATTGCCACACCCTAACCTAGGCCTGCTGTGAAGTTTCCACCCCATTTGCCACACATGAAATGCTCTCTAAGAGCCTTTTAGAGAACAGAATTCTATATATGTGCATATAATTAATTTGTTTATGCAAAGAACTTTGAAAGTCTTTTTTTATTCAGAATTTAATTTTCTCTTGTAGCCTGAATATGGGGAATTCAAAATAGCTGAGAACGTGCTACATTTAGTCTACAACCAAGGAATGATTTGGTATGTGTCAAAGCTTCTTGTCTTCACTTACAACACATCTGAGCTATAATTTTAACTTTGTTAGTCTTGATGGGATGGGACCATAATAAAGACAGTAGTAAGAATTAAGAAATGGAAGAAGTGCACATATGTAATAATTTTATTAATTAAAATTCTAAGCATTTTCCAGAAAGGAATGATAAAGGAAGTGTTTTATTAGTAATAACCAAAAAAATTGAACTGGTAAAGCAAGCTGTGAAAGAGGGATGGAGGCTAGGGGGAGTGGTTGCTTCTTCCTAGCAAGGAGCACCCATGGGTGAGAACTGCCCTCAGTTCCCCACTTTCCCTCCCACAGGCCATCCTGTTTCCACTTACATGCTGGGACCAGGCACACAGCAACACTATGCTGTAGACCAACCTGGGGCAGAGGGATGGCAGTGTGAGAAGTCTCTTCAACCAGAGTCAAGCATCTAGCTAACACACACAGATAGTGGCATTTCTGCCTGCTGTGAGAAACCTTTTAATTGAAAGAGTTTTACTTATTAAGCATATCCTGCATCTAGACTTATTTCCCTCCCACTATGGCCAAATCCTACATGTATTATATCAAATGTAGCATGAATATAAACTGATGAAGACTTAAAGTTAGAAAACCTGGATTTTGTATCATGTTTGACAAGTACTTGCAGTTTGGACACAGGTCTCAGTTTTCCTGAGATAGTCCAGTTCCCAGCTCTTTCACTCTCAAGAGCATCTCAGCTTGGATGATAGTGTCATCCTTTATTAGCCCCATGTCTTGAGTGAATCGCTTAGCTTTCCCCACACTTGACTTTCAGGCTCTGCTCATAAACTTCAGCTGTTGTCTTAGTTTGTCTAAGCAGCTGGCACAAGTACCACACAATGGGTTGGCTTAAACAATGAGAATTCGTTGGCTTATGGTTTTTAGGCTAGCAGAAGTCAAAGTCAAGGTATCAGCAAGACAGCTTTCTCCCTGAAACCTGTAGCAGGCTACCAGCAGTCCTCAGGTCCCGGGGCTTAAATCTGCTTCCCATAACATGGTCATGGGTCACAAGAAAGGCAATGTGATATTAGTGGCCACTTAATTTATAGGTTTGGATTCATGGACAACACAGACTTAGGTGATATAAACAACAGATTTTATTAGGAAAATAGTTACATCACCAGACAAGATGGCGCTAACACCTGAAGGGAAGTGCTGGGAAGTCTCAGAAGCAGCATTCAGAGTCTCCTTAACAAAAATCCACAGCAAAGCATTCTTTTACCCGATAAGATTATGATGAGATGCTCTGTCTTTCCCATAAGATTCTCCTTTCCCATTATTCTTCTTTCTCATAAGTTTCTTTCTCTCTTTCTTCTTCTTCTTCTCCTTTAACTGCTTGCATGCAGTTTTTATGATATCTTCACACAATAGTGGCCAAATTCCAATTAGCTTACATGACCTGGCTCAGTTGGGTCCCCTGGGAACTGGCTAAGGACTGAGAGGGACTTCCTGGTTCCCAGATATCATTATCAAAATCCACCTCAGTCTATGAGGATAGCCGGTCCTCCCAGCTGGAGGGCACTCTTCAGCTGTTTCTTATCAATATCACACAATGGCAATATCAGTTGAACAGAACAGACTCCACAAATTTATCTTTTCGTTATACCATGTATGCTCCTTTCTGCTCCTCTGGTGTCTGTTGACTTCCTGGTTCTCTATCCATGACCTCCAGGTCAAAACCCACTGGACTGAAACCCATCATGTTTCAGTTGACTGATTTCTCATCAAATAATAGACTCTTCCAAAGGTCCTAGGACAGTGGTGCCCAGGAGTGCAGGTGCAGATGAGGGACATGCATTTGTTGAGTGATAACCCACCCTGCCATAATCCAACCTCCCTTCCTGACTGCAAATGGTTAAACGACTAAAATGTGTGATGATACTCAGCATGACGCCCAGCGAAAATAGGAACTCATTAAGTGTCAACCGAGCCTGACAGTAATTTATGGACAGAGTCTTCACCATGGCCAAGCAAAGTTTGGAGCTTGCCCTAAACTGCAGGTAGCCATCATTTATGTCTTCCCAGAGGACAGCTTTCCCTTTGCTCCCTGCGAAGAGGCTCACAAACAGATTTCTTTGCAAAGAGGATACTTCAAAATGGGATCACTTGATTCTCTTATTTCCTGAAGCTGTGGGACTGGGGTGTCAGGTTGCAGAGGCTTCTCCATGTCTGCACATACAGGTGTTCCTCACAGGGCCCACTCTTTTGTGGAGGCCATACTGGGGGGCACACGCACTGACTGGCCTCCCCTTGTGCTGCAGGATGGGGGCTTTCTTCTCCCCTTATCTCCCGGCCATCAACGTCCTCAAGCTGGTCGAACTCATATACCTGCGGAGCTGGGCCATGCTCACCTGCAACATGCCCCATCAGCAGGTGTTCAGTACAGCCAGGCACTGAGGGGTCGCGGCCACCCTCAGACTCCCGTGCTGCCCCCACCTCACCCAGACCTTCTGCAAGGGCCTCCCCAGCAGCGCCTGTCAAAAGCTGCTGCCCCACTCCAGCTTTACTCCTGCATAAAGTTCCAGAGTTCCCCTCTTGTAATGAGCCACTTCTCCTCCAGACTCATGACATGTTTTTTACATTTTACTGAAGATAAATAATCATTTACTAAAAGTGTAAAAATGACAATTGTTCAACATAAAGATTTTCACAAACTGAACCAGCCAGAAAATCCTTTTTTGTAGAGTGTAGCCAGCACCCAGATCAAGAAACAGAGCTGGGGTTGCAGCCAGAAGCCCCTGCCTCGTGGTGAAGTCATGGGTGGTGTTCCACTGTCTACGGAAGCACACTGTGGGGGCTCTTGTGCATTTGTCTTCTTCCACTCAGCATTTTGTTTGTAAAGTTCATCGTGTTGGGGAAATATACCCCAATCTCTTTATCTGTGCTATGGGGATGGGCATGTTACCATTTTCGCTCCGATGATTAATCCTGCTTCTGTGTCTCTTCTGTTAGGCACATACCCACAAGTGCAGTTGCTGGAACACGGGGTATAGGTGCATATTTTCACCAAAAAGTCTTTCAGTGCGATTGCACCAGGGCACACTTCCACCTGCATTATTTGCACATCCCAGTTGCTCCACAGTCACACTTGTTTTTGGTTTTCATTTTAGCCACTGATAACTCATAACACATTTTGAACAGACTGATTAGAGCTCAGCTATTTTGTTTTGATGTACTAATTACTTACGTGTGTTTGGACCACTGGCTTTCAAGTTTTTTACCGTGACCCACATGACAATGCATTTTTATCTTCCCCTGTGACATATGTTTATATATATATTATGCTTATACACACATGTGTTCCATGAACTGGGCTTCTTGGGTGGGGCCATAGGTGCAGTGGTTGGTTCCCCATACTAAGGTGGATGGGCAGGTGCTCAGCAAATGTCAGGCCAGCATTTTGGGCTGGAGGGTCTCCTAAGGCCTTGGAGCACTGATTTCTAGATTTCTTCACTGCATGTGACCTTCTGACACCAATCTATTTCCAGGTAACAATGGGGGGAGGATTTTCCATTTGTGAGAGTGGAGAGTGCAGTTTCTGTGTAGGTTCCTTGGACACATGCTGTCCGCGACTTCTCGCTCAGCGTCAAGCCCCCGGCCGCAGGTGAGACAATGAGGAGAGACAGAGAGACGCAGACAAATCCGCGCTGGTGAGAAACACAGATCCAAGACACGTAGCAGTTGTAAGCACAGACCTTTACTGGAGTTAAGCTTGCATTCTCTGTTACAGGTTCCGCGCGGGCGAAATATCCCGCGGGGGAACAACCTCTATGCGGCCGTCAGGCACGGCTCCCTGTGGGTCGTCTCCACCCACCCCGTCCGGGTAACCTCTTATATACTGTGCCCAAACCCAATAGGTTAGTGCCACGTATACAGAGGTGATTGGAAGATAGGGTTGGTGGGCGTGTGCGTCATTTGCGGAAGCAGGATGTGAGCGCCATCTTGGCTCACTCGATGGGCGGGGGGAACTCTAGAGCAGGCTGCAGCGTGTCCACTAGGCCAAACCCGGAAAGCGGCTCTCTACATCTCCCCCTTTTTGTTTTTATAAGAGGCATGGTCCGTAGACCGTATTCTTGTACCCAGTGTCTCTATTGATGATGGTGCTCCCGTGGGCCTGAGTGGCTCACAACATAGTTTGGTGCTTTGGGGAGTCTGGACTAGGCTCGCGTCATCACACGACGGAGCCTCTGGCACCGACCAGAATGCTCACCTCATATAGAGACCGGAGAGTCCGTGAACTGGATACCACGTGACTCCTCCCTGCAGTGCTTCGCCTCGCAACTGGGTCAAGCGGGGATTATGAGAGCGACAGCCAGGGCATAGGAAACGCTGTGGAGGCCTCGGTGCAATGGCTAGAGCCAAGCCCAGTCTGGCCAGGACTGCGGCCGCAGCTCCACCGTCGAGGCGGCTAGGCGCGCAAAATTAACAGCCTCTGGTGCCTAGCTAAACACGGGTAGTGGCCAGGGAGCCTGCAACAAACCTTGCTGACAAGAGCTTTGCCCCAGGTGAATCGGGCTATCTATCGAGGAGGGACGCACACCCACATTTGACTGGGAAGACATAGCTAACATGGTAGAAACACGTAGTTGCTGCTGTGTCTGGAACAAGCGTTCTAACAAACATTTAACAGTGACTAAGCCCACTAATAGTCCCACTGCCACGAGAATCCAAGTAGTCAAATTGGGCCAAGAGAACCAAGAGGTGACTCGGTTCCACAGACTTTGTACAGTCTCGCCCAGTTTGGAAAGGTCGAAGGCAACGGGGGTTATTAAAACTGGTCCCCCTTCTAAACAATCGAAGGGTGACCGGCGCTTTCGTTGCTATCTCGTCAGTCGCCGCTGTCATCAGCAGAGTTGGAGGCCTGATCTGATGGTTCAGGTTGAAGGCTTGTTGGTTTTTTAGGCAACAGCTCCGTGGCCTCCTCGGGCGATGTCACGGTTCTCACCAGTCTTTCCGGAACCCACACTGGTTGACGTCCTGGCTCCTGGGGAAAAACACAAACAGAGCCTCTGGCCCAGCTGAGCACTGGGTCAGGGCCTTGCCATTGTCCTGACAGGACATCCTTCCAACGGACTAGACCTCTATGTGGAGGACTCGGAGTAGTATGCTGAAGAGCAGGTGTCATTCCTAGTGAATTTTCATTTAAAAAATTATATGTAAATAAGGCTACAGACAGTTGAGCCTTCGGGGACAGGCCATGGCCTATTCCCCCTTTCTGTTTCTTTAGTAAGTCTTTGATGTCTAAGATGAAAATAGACCAATGCTCTGGCAGAGCTGAGAGAAGGGGCAACCCCATCTGAACAGGTCCTAAGGACTCCATGCAATTATTAACGGCTCTTAAATCATGTAACAATCTCCATCTGCCTGATTTTTTCTTTATGACAAATACGGGTGTGTTCCAAGGCGATGTGGAGGGAATGATATGGCTCTCTTTTAGCTGTATAGACACTAGAGTATGCAATGCTGAGAGTTTTTCCTGTGATAATGGCCACTGAGGCACCCACACCGGGGTACTGGTCTTCCATTTTAGTTTTATAGGTGTGGGTGGGAATCTCCCCTCAGTGGCCCCTAGGAAAAACCCAGGCCTCGTCTGTCAGAATTGGAGACAGCTTGTATAGGCCTTGCGCGCCCGTGCAATGAGGCTCCTAAGCCTTTGCCGGGGACATATCCCATTCCTTTTAACAAGCGCTTAGAAGTTGGAGAGCAGCCACTGTAATTACCTGATTCGGCCACCAGAGGGAGCCCGTGGTGAGGGTTTTTGGCGAGATCACCAAAACCATTCACCGGAAGCCGCCGCGTCCCTGCAGCAGGCGCTGGCGGGGCGGAAGGCTGCGTGGGTGAGACAGGGGGCCTCCCCCAATCGATCAGCGGAGGCGCGTCTGCACCCTCGGTCTCATCACCATCTGACTCTGAGTCAGAGCTGTCTGAACTATCGCTTGACTCTGGCGGCTTGCCTTTACGGGAGCCGTCCGCAGACGAAACTGACTGAGTTTCTTGGAGCGCGTGCCGTGCCTGCAGCAGGGCGGAAGACGGACTGAGGCCTGAAGTAGACTCTGCCTCAGGGCAAGCACGGACGGTTTCCCAGATAGGGACCAGGATCGGGTCCATACAAAGGCCCGTCTGGCGCGCTCGTTCTATGTCATTACCAAGTTTTAACCAAGAAGGCAGACTAAGGCTACCGGAATGGGCGAACCAAAGGGCAAAGGTAACAACATCGTCAAGGAACCGCAGGAGGGAACTCTTCTTAACTGAGATGCCCCGCTGCTTCAAAAGGGTTTTTAAAGGGGGTAATAAAGGTAAACTTCCTGACTGCCCCATGCTTGCAGTCGGCACTGTCTTTAATCAATCGGGGAGCTCTCCCGATTCACTGGGGCTACCTGAACGCCCACAGCCCTTAACTCTCACGTAATAAGAAGTACTCACCTTCTCGCGGTGATCAGGCACGGGAAGTCCGCTGCGAACTCAAGAAGCACGTCCTCACCAGCTCGGGGAAAGGCAGCAGAAGGGTTCCCCGTACGGGCCACCACATGTCTGCGACTTCTCGCTCAGCGTCAAGCCCCCGGCCGGCGGGTGAGACAATGAGGAGAGACAGAGAGACGCAGACAAATCCGCGCTGGTGAGAAACACAGATCCAAGACACGTAGCAGTTGTAAGCACAGACCTTTACTGGAGTTAAGCTTGCATTCTCTGTTACAGGTTCCGTGCGGGCGAAATATCCCGCGGGGGAACAACCTCTATGCGGCCGTCAGGCACGGCTCCCTGTGGGTCGTCTCCACCCACCCCGTCCGGGTAACCTCTTATATACTGTGCCCAAACCCAATAGGTTAGTGCCACGTATACAGAGGTGATTGGAAGATAGGGTTGGTGGGCGTGTGCGTCATTTGCGGAAGCAGGATGTGAGCGCCATCTTGGCTCACTCGATGGGCGGGGGGAACTCTAGAGCAGGCTGCAGCGTGTCCACTAGGCCAAACCCGGAAAGCGGCTCTCTACAACATGCATCCTCAGCAACTGTCCAGGGAATGAATTTAACGTGTGACCTTTGGTTTCTCTGCAGGTGCAACAACTTCTACTTGGCCATGCTCCTATTTATGCTATTCCTATGCATGCTGCCAACCATATTTGCCATTGTCCAATACAAGGCATCCTTAAATTGTGGGCTGTTCAGGTAAATTATTTTAGTACAGTCACTCTGCGTGGAGACACTGACTGCCTGGCTCACAGAACAATTAAAAAACAGAAAGATCTCAAATTTGTTTGTTTTTTAACTCAAGATGGGTGCTCTTTCACTGGTAGCAGGCTGCCCTCAAGGATAATTCTCTCTGTGCCCATTATAAAAAATTCACACAAGCAAGCACATAACACTGTTCAAACACACAGTCCTTGTGGCTACTGAGCCCACCTATTGAATTGATGCATTAATTAGATGACCTTTTTCTATGAAATCATCTCAGAAATATTACATATCATTTACGTGCACATATCTACCCTAGCTTTGTAACTGATTTTGAGGATTATACTCCAGGGATCTAGACTTTTAAAATGTTTTGTGCATCCTTCTGCCAAAAGCAATAAGATCTGATGTGATGTTCTTTTTTCTCACAGTGGACAAGAGAAAATGTATAACGTCGTGTCAGAAACAATTGAGACTGACTTTCCCAAGTGGTTTGGCTCAGCAGCTGGCTACATCAGCAGCCCTTTGGTGGCCCTGCCTGCAGTGCTGCTGCTTCTGTGAGTCCCACACACAGACCCCCAGGGGACTTCTGCCTTTTGGCTGACCACAAAGCACTGGTTTGCAATAATTATTAAAAGTTAATTATTCAAAAGGTAACTTATATGGACCTGATGAGCTGAGCAGGGTTTCCAAGTCACACAGTAGAGGAACAAGTTGCAAGGTCTGGGAGATACAGCCCTCCTCAGATGGATGGGGGTGCTGCTCCACCCCCACTCAGTATATATTGAGTCATCTAGAGCATTTATCAGTTATAGTGGCCACCAATGCAAAGCTGAATGTCACTATTATCATTCTCCTATACCCATAAATTTGAATTATCTTGAGAAGGAATTTCAAAATTCAGCTGAGTACCTTGCTTGATTGGCTTAAAGGAAAAATAAAACAGCTCACAGCTCCATACATTGTGGAATGCCTCTCCCATTCTTTGCCTTTACCTACTGCACTCACCAGTATGGAATTCCAGCTGCACAGCAATGGAGGCTGCTGTGAAAAGCAAGGATTGGGAAGTAAAGCAGCCCCTTCCTAGCACTTGCCAGCTGTGAAGACCCTGACACACTTTGTCTTTAGGGAGGGTCAGTGGGTGGCCCACAGCTGGCATGGGAACCTGTTGTTCCTGACACCAACAGAGCTGGAACATGGCTGGAAGGCTGACCACTCAGCTGAAGTATGTTACCCTGTGTTGTCTGTCCTAGCATGTTGATCTATTACCTTCAGAGTATTGCAAGATAACTAAGGCTCAGCAACCATCAACTCAAAAGTCAGATCCAAAACGGCAAGTATTTTGCAATTTTTGTGATTGTGTGTGTCACTGCATGGCTGAAATCTCACATTATTATGCTTCTTGGCCACACCCCTGTGGTACAGATCCCTCCCACCAGGGTCTGCCAGGATCATTTATAATGCGGAGGAATGGTCCATATTTGCCCAGAAACAGCAGCACATGGATCACACTGATGGCCTTGTCTCCTGAAGGCTTTGCAGCTGCCTGAGCACGGCTGCTTCCTCCAGTGGCCACAGCAAGCCCTCACTACCCCATGCTCTTCTGTAGTAGTGGTGGGCTAAGAGAAAAAGAGAGAGGGCCCTTCTTACCTTGTGCCGGCCTGCACATTGGAGCCCAGGCCTGCACATCAGAGCCCATCTGCACTTGTTGTACCCAAAAGCCCACTCACCTTTCATAATCTTTAGGTTGCAGTTGACATCACCCTGTCTCCTGTCTGGGGCTCCAAACCTTATCTCTCAGAATCCAGAGGCAGGCAAATACCCCAAAACCTTCCACAGTTTCTCTCCTTTACATATCCTAGGATGAGGGGAATGCAGCCCTCAGGGTATAAAATTTAAGGAGGCTCCCAGTGAAGAGTGGGATTTGCTGCACTGCCCCAGCCCTTAAAGTCTGTGCCTCCTTAAAAATTGTGCACCCTAAGTGTTCCTCTGACCTCAGCTTAGTCCAAGAACCAGCATGAAGCGTCTCCAACCTCAGAAAGAGCCACACCCCTGAATCTCAGCTCCTCCCACCCTCAGAAGGAGTCATGCCCCTGAGTCTCAGCTCACCCACAGACACACCAGCCAGCCTTATATGCCTGTTAGTCTCAGCTCACATGCAGACATGCCAGCCAGCCTTATGGATGGCTGAACTGGGAATTTCATTTGGACTTGCAAAGGACAATTTTGTAGAAGTATAATTCTCCAGCGTGTTGATCCAGATGTTCTCTTTTGCATCTTGGGCAAATAATTATTGGCTGTATTGAACATGGTCTATGGGACAACTGCCCTTCAAATTAAAACTGTCTGGGTTTAAACTTTACCTCTCAGATGTCCTCATTGTTTCACTCAGATAACTGGACTGAGCCCAGAGTGCCTGGTCCCTTAGTTAGTGCAGTTAGGAAAGGAGCAAGGAATGTTTTCCCATAAGCATAGTATGTGTTATTGCTTCTTTCTAAATGCAAAACAAACATGACTATCATTTGTATTTTAGGCAAGATCTGAAGATAAGAAAAAAGTTGCCCAAATGGTTGAAGGTAAGTATCAAAAAATATGCAGAGGGGGGCCACGGTGGCTCAGCAGGCAAGAATGCTTACCTGACATGCCAAAGGACCTGGGTTCAATTCCCGGTGCCTGTGCATGTAAAAAAAAAAAGGATATGAAGAGCTCTGATATCTCAATCGGGGTACATTAAATAAATATATGACAGTTTAATGCACTCTCCAATATAAATCCCTGATAATCCGTAGTCTCCATAATTAGTTAGACACAATAAAATAAAATCTAGTGACGTAAATGCTGGTTTAAATCTACAATTTTGACTCCATACCAAGGCCTGTGAATAACCCGAAAATAGGTCTGAAATCAGAAAAAAGTTGTAAAATGCGGAGTAAAAGGAGCATAAAAATGTGGAGAAGACCCCTAAGAATGTCTTGTCTGGACCCTCCTGTGGATGACCTCTGGATGGCCCCCTCATCCTTCCCAGGCCCACCCAGGTGCCTGCTGGGTACAGCTCTCCACCTGGGCAGGCACAGCCATGGGGACAATTTCCCAGTAAGACACCCAGACCCTAGGACCCTTTAAGCACTCCTCTTCCCATGTGTCCAGTTGCATTTAGACATGCTTTTTCCTTTCAGGCTGCTTGAGCAGAAAATAGGAGAACCACCTCCTAGGTGGGAAGATAAGGAGCAGAGTCCTGGTGGGGCCTGGGGGAAGGCAGCAGGTGCAGTCAGGAACTTTCCTGGTGGGGGGCACCAGCTGCAGGGGTGGGGGTCAGAAGGTGCCTTGGCACAGTCCACATTTGCCTTCCAAACACGAGGAAAATGGGGCCCACAGCACATGTAGCTGATTTCACACCAGTTCACTGGAAGGAGCCTCTGTCCTCCAGGGAACAAACCTGAGGGCTAACCCTGTCCCAGCCCAGTTTTTTAAAGAGAAACTGGCAAAGGACAGTCACCCTGGAAGGAGGCTGAGACTCATGCTGGAAACCCATAGTCACTGCAAATCTTCTTTGCCAATTGAGCTCAGTTGCTTTTGGCGAGGTGGCTTTCAAAAACCAAAATCCAGGTTGACTTTCTCTGCGTGACAATGGTATCATCCAGCATTCACGCTCCCAGCTCAAAAGCACATCTTTTTTCAGAATGCTGCATGACCTTGTTCACAGAAGCAACCCAGCTGCCATGTGAATTTTACCATATCCCACGCATCAGTAATGAGCCTGAGCCCAGAGCCCCAGTGTTTCATCTCCTGGGGAATCAGATGGTGTGTCTTCAGAGACTTGGGGTTCATTTGATTCCCCCAGCCCCCTTCCAGCTCCCACTCTCTGAGATGAAATGATTCAAATTGCAGGTTGTTCTCTGCCCATGGCTTAGGCATATTCAGAAATGCACACAGCAGTCTGTGGACGCAGCTGTAGGTGCTGAGGACAGTCCTGGACCCCACCTGGATCTCACATGTCCTTCCTTCTCCTGCAGCTCGAGTCCAGCCCCAGGAGGATGGCAGCAAGGGGCTCGCGAAGGACAGGGGCCTTGTCAGCCAGCAGTGCCTGGTTCTGTCCGCAACACCCCAAAGCAATGGCCACGTGATTAGCCGTGACTCCCCCAGCCACAGGAGCAGGAGGGCAGAGACTGCTGTGTCACCCATGCCCCAGCGCCCCATGGCCCACAGCCCCAGCTCAGCGCTTCCCAGCATTGCCACGTCCTGGCCTGAGCCTGACCCAACCAGGTGAGGCCCGTGTGCTCCTGTAGCCACCCGGCCATGGTAAGCATGATGCCAGGGGTGCCAGGAACGGCAAGTGAGGGCTAAAGCCTGGCAGAATCCCAGGAGGCCAGGGCTTTTCAGTTTCTGGCCCGCCAGGAGCCCAGGGGCCAAGGCTGATGTGATGGTAAACATGGGGCGGGAGGCATGTCCCTCCTTCAGGCTTGGGCCACAAAGTCCGCGAGCGAACCCTCCTGCCCACCTGGGAAGTCTTATTCCAGGGAAACAAAGCATCTGTTTTTATCTTTCATTGCTTACCTCCTGAAAACTCTTCTTAGATTTTGGCTCTGGCTTGGGCACCCTTGGACAGGATCCTGCTGTGCGCTATGGGCAGTTGTCTCGGCTCCGATGAGAAGGCAGAAGAGCCTGTGGGGGGCCGTGGGGGGCATCCAGAGGAAGAGTGGGGAGGGATGGGGCTGCCCTGGGCAGGACTTATCTAGAGAAGCAGACTCAGGGCTCCCATAACACGCTGAGTGTTTAGATAAAATCAAGAGAGATTTTAAAACAACCAGGTTAACCAGGAGCTGACACCTTGCTATCTGCGGTGCTGTCTCTACGCCATGGGGGGCAAAGCAGACCCTGCGCAGATTCAAGACATTGAGGGAGGAGCTTTCCAACAGGACCACTGGCTGGGAGCTGAGGGACACGGGTCCGGCGGCTGGCTGGCAGGGCTTCTCCCGGGTGACACACAAACCTGGCCTGTGCCGTGGACTCCTGAGGGAAAGGCACACCCGCGAGCAGACCCTCCATCCAGGTGGTTCGTGGAGACAGTGGTGTGCAACCCAGACTAAGGGCTTCCAGACTTCCAGAAGGAAAGAGCCCTGCTGACCCCAGTTGCCCAGGGCTTGCTGAGCAGGCTCAGCGGCCATGCTAAGTGGTGTGCTGGGGAGGCCAGGGGCTCTGAGAATCCCCCGCCGTGACTTCCCGGGCTTCCCTGTCTTCCAGGTATCCGCCAGGACAGCGTGCCAGCCCCGGCTGCCTCCACAAGGGCAGATGCTGTCCACCTCAGACGCTGAAGAGGCCCCTGGAAGACGTTCGCTGGGGACCTCTGTTCGGAGACGTCCAGCCGGTCAGCCCTTCCCCCAGCCCTCCCTGCTGGGCCGCAGAGCCCAGGGTCCCAGATGCTACTTCGTCGGTGAAGGCGCCACTTACGGGAGAGCTGCTCCAGTGCTCTGGGCTGGAAGAGATGGCGATGTGGTGGAGACGCACCCCGAGAACCCACGTCAGCCTGTGCCCTGGGCGCCCTGCCGGCCTGGCTGTCCATGCTCCACGCCAGACCCGCCCCAGGCCCCTGGCGTGCACGCGGGCGACAGGCGGGGACGCCACGGCTCGGCTCCAGAGGCCCCGCGCGGGGTGCGCCGCGTGCCCGATCGTGAAGGCCTCGCGGGGTGGCGGACCAGGCCAGGGATGGTGTACAGAAAGCTGTGCCCACAGCCTCAGGCGCCCCGCCGCCAGCCCAGGCTCGAGCCGGCCCTCACGGAGTCCCAGTCCATGTCAGTGGCAGCCCGCGGTGACCTGCAGACCGGCAGCGCTGGCCGGTATCTCCAGGCCCTCCACAGCCAGGACTGGCTTCCAGGGGCCCGCGGTCAGCTCGGCAGGGGCACGGCCGGTCCAGGCCGGCGCTGAGCCCGGACCTCAGCCACCTGAGTTGCGCACACATCTAGAGCCTTCCCCTAGGCCAGATGGGGGAGGAGGAACTCGGCGTGGTGCGCCCTCCTTGGTGGGCAGCCCCAGCTCTGGGAAGAAATCACTGGCTGTGCGCGGTCATCCAGGTGGGTGGGCTGTGGGCTGCAGCCAGCGGATCTGCCTCAGCCACCAGGGCCCTCGCGCCTGGCACACCCCCACCCCCAGTCCCCCTCTGGCTGCCACCTTTTGAGACCCTCGCTGTCCTCACCCTCATCGGGGATACCCGCACTTCACAGGACAGGAGTACAGAGCCGC
>NW_027518292.1:0-83673 GCF_023851605.1 Tamandua tetradactyla
GTGCCAATTAGGTGGCAATAACTTGCAGTACTCAGGCTGTGTTCTCCAGGTAAGGTTATGTTTGCTCTGAATCAAATCCATTCACTCTTGTGCTGTTTCTCCTATAGTCAGGATTCATGGGTCCAGGATTCAATGGGTAGAAATGGCAGTTGCACTCCTCACTATTACCCCTAGTTATACACTAGGCAATTTTTTGCTTCCTGTCCCTGAAACTCGGTCTACAGGGTCTTAGTTCCAAAAAAGAGAAGTACTCCTACCAGGGCTACAACAGTGATTCAATTGAACTGGAAGCTAAGACTGCCACCTGGCCACTTTGGGCTTCTCATACCACTGAGTCAACAATCACAGAAGGTGATTAATGTTCTGTCCAGTGTGATTGACAATCAAGGGGAAATAGGACTGCAATTACACAGTGGAGGTAAAATGACTTTCCTAGAATATAGGAGATGCCCCAGAGTGTCTCTTAGTAGTAATATGCCCTGTGATTAAAGTCAATGGAAAATTACAACAACCCAATCCAGGCAGAATTACCAATAGACATGAAAAGTCAGAAATGAAGGTCTTGGTTACCCCACCTGGCAAAGAACATGAGCAGCTGAAATGCTTGCTGAGGGTAAAAGGTACATGGAATAGGTAGTAGAAGAAGGTAGTGATAAATATGCACTATGACTGTGCGACCAGTTATAAAAATGAGGACTGTGATTGTATGAATATTTGCTCCCTGTTTTATTATTAGGATGTTTGCATTTGTTCATTAGCAAATATCTTGTTTTCCTCTTATCATATAAGTTGTAATGTTCATGTTATAGTATTTAAGCCAAAGAATATGAAGTTTAAGAGTGCATGTTACCTAAGGATTTTTGCACCCTATTCTGGAGAGATGTAGTGTGTTTACAGTTGCACACAAGACAGTTGAGTATTTTTAGGTCAAACATATGTTTGTTATTGCATTCCATTTGGAAATTATGTGTGTTTCAAGGTGATGTATATAGCTGTCAGGTTGACAAGGTGTGAGTTGTGATGGTTAGGATCTGGTGTCAACTTGGTCAAATGACTAAGCCCAGTTCTTTTGTAAGGCAAGCACTGGCCTGACTATTGCTACACAGATATTTCATGACTGGGTGATTAAATCATCAGCCTGTTGATTGATCACAGATGTGATCAGCCAAAGATACAATTATGGGGTGCCTCCCAAAATAAGGTACTCCAATCAGTTGAAGGCTTTTAAGGAAGAAGAGAGCCTCTTCCACTGCTTCTTCAGCTAGCTAGCCTCTTCTGTGGAGTCATCCAGACACTTCATCAGTGCAGCCAGCTTCACAGCCTCCCCTATGGATTTTGGGCTCTTCCATTCTCATGGTTGCATGAGACACCTTTATAAATCTCATAGTTGAAGAGCTATCCTTTTGGTTCTTTTCCTCTAGAGAACCCTAACTCTTCCTCAACATGATAAAGGGAATATTTGAAAATTCCACAGCTAACATCATCCCCAATTGGGAAAAACTGAAAACTTTCCCTCTAAGATCAGGAACAGTCAACGGTGCCCACTGTCACCATTTGTTCTAGCTACTGGCTGCAGTAATATGATATACCAGAAACAGACCAGCTATGAAAAGGGAGAATTTATTAAGTTGCAAGTTGACAGTTCTAATTTCATGAAAATATTCCAATTGAAGCAAGTCTATAATAATGTCCAAATTAAGGTACCAACAAGAGGTAACTGTCACTCAAGGAAGGCCAGTGAAGTTCTGGGTTTCTCTCTCAACTGGGAAGACACATGATGAACATGTGAAGTCTGCTAGTTTTCTCTCCAAGCTTCTTGTTTCATAATGCTTCCCGTGGGGCATTTTCCTTCTTCATCTCCAGAGGTCTCTAGCTGTGTGGGCTCTTGTGGTTTTCATGGCTCTTGGGACTCTCAAGCTATTTCCAAAATATTTCATCTTTTAATGCATCAAGACTCACCCAGAATGGGTGGAGTCACATCTCCCTCTAAACAAAGTTAAATACCCGCAATTGGGTGCACCACATCTCCATGCAGATAATATAATCAAGCTTCCAACATGCAGTGTTGATTAGCGATTAAAAGAATCAGTTGACTCCACAAGTTGAATCAGAATTAAAACTTGGGTTTCTAGGGTATATAATTCTTTCAAGCAAGCCACCATTGTTCTTCAACATTGTGCTGGAAGTTCTAGCCAGAGCAATTGATAAGGAAAAAAAATAGAATGCATCCAAAGTGGAATGGAAGAATAAAACTCTCACTGGTTGCAGATGACATGATACTATACGTGGAAAATCTCCCCTAAATCTATAGCAAATCACAGGACCTAATAAATGAGTATGGCAAAGTGGCAAAAATCAACACCCAATAATCAGTAGTGTTTCTATGCACTAGTGATGAGCAATCTGAGGAAAAATTCAAGAAAAATTTCATTTAAAATAGCAAACAAAAGAATCAGATATTTAGGAACAAATTTAATAAGGACACAAAAGACCTATACATGGAAAATTATAATAAAAAAATTATGGAAGACCTAAATTAATGGAAAGGTATGCTGTGTTCATCGATTGGAAGATGAAATATAGTTAAGATGTCAATTCCACACAAATTGATCTATAAATTCAATGTAATACCAATTAAAATCCCAATAACTTACTTTGAATGAATAGGAAAAGCAATAACCAAATTTGTTTGAATTGCAGAGTGCCAAAAATAGCTAAAAATATCTTGAGAAAGAAAAATGAAGTAGAAGTTCTTACACTACCTGACTTTAAAGCACATTATGAAGCTACAGTGGTCATAACAGCATGGACCTTAAACAAAAATAAATATATTGACCAGGGGAATTGAATTGAGTGTTCAGATATGCACCGTCTCATCTATGAATAACTGATCTTTGGTAAGGTGGTCAAGCCAACCCACCTGGGACAGAAAAACCTCTTGAACAAATGGTGTTTTGAGAACTGGATATCCATATCCAAAAGAATGAAAGAGAACCCCATTCCACACCTTATACAAAAGATATTTGTGTTCCACGTGAATACTCACCAGAGTGTGACTTCAGCAGAAGAAGATTTTAATAATCAAGTGGATAAGATGACCCATTCTGTGGATACCAGTCAGCACTTTCCCCAACCACTCCCATCATTGCCCAATGAGCTCATGAACAAAGTGGTCATGGTAGTAGGGTTGAAGGTTATGCATGTTCTCAGCCACATGGACTTCCATTCACCAAGGCCAACCTGGCTACAGCCACTGCTGAGTGCCCAATCTGCCAGCAGCGAAGACCCACAATCAGTCCCTGATATGGCACCATTCCCCTAGGTGTTCAGTATGCTACTTGGTAGCAGGTTGATTACATTGGACCACTATCATCATGGAAGGGGAAGCAATTTGTTCTATAGACAAAGATGAAATAGACACATACTGCAGATATGGGTTTGCATTACCCACATGCAATGCTTCCACAAAAATGACCATCTGTGAACTTACAAAATGGCATGCCCATCATTCATTCCACACAGCATTGTTTCTCATCAAGGAACTCACTTCACAGCAAATAAAATATGGGAATGGGTACATGCTCATGGAATTCTCTGGTCTTGCCATGTTCCTCATTATCCTGAAACAACTGGAGCTACAACAGTGGAATGGCCTTTGGAAGACTCAATTGCCATGCCAAATAGGTGGCGACATCTTGCAGTGCTTGGCAGTGTGCTCCAGGAGGCTGTGTATGCTCTGAATAAGCATCTACTCTATGGTGCTGTTTCTCCCATAACCAGGGATTCATGGGTCTAGGAATCAAGGGATGGAAATGGGAGTGACACTACTCACTATTACCTCTGCTGATCTACTAGGAAAATTTTTGCTTCCTTTTCCTGCAACCTTGAGCTCTGCTCATTTATAGGTCTTAGTTCCAGAAGGAGGATTGCTTCCACCTGGAGACACAACAATGATTCCATTAAACTGGAAGCTAAGACTGTCACCTGGTCACTTTGTACTTCTCTTGCTTCTGAGTCAACTAACATAGAAAGAGATTACTTTCTTCCATTATTGGCTAAGGTGATTGATCCTGCTATCAAGGAGAAATAGGACGGCTACACAATGGAGGTAAAGAATGGTTTTCATGGAATACAGGAGATCCCCTATGGTGCTTTGTGATTTGTTTGTCAGTAGATGTGTGTGTGGGATGGGGATGTTTTGGTAGCATAATTTCTATTACGGAAAAAAGAAATACTATCTAAAAATTGGAAAAACAAAACAAAACAAAACAATCAGACATAATAGAAATATCCCAAGGTTGCAAATATCAAGTCGATTTGTTTGAGACAAGTCAAGGTCATATACTTAATTTTATATTTCATATTCTGAATTTCATATTCTGTTACAACTGTTGAAAATAATGAAAATAAGTTACCTTGTAGAGTCATTTTATTTACTGCCATATACTATGCACTAAGAAGACTCTTCACCTTTTGTAGATGATAAAATCAAGGTATTCTTGGAATTCGTTTTTTTAAAGCAAATTCTTTGTGTCTCTTATTGCTTTTCTATTTTCAGTTGCATTTATCCAAATATTGTCTATATGGCCTGGCCTTAATTAAAATTTCTTGGGTTTTCCCTTTTTAACTTGGTCTTCATTCATATTTTTAGTTAATTTACTTATCTTTGGTTTGGTCTTACTGGCTTATTAATATCTCCTCTGTCTGAATAATTAAATCATGTAAAATTATTGAAGAGTGCCTCTCTTATTTTCTTTTTAACATTTGCACATCTATTGAACTTGAGATGAGTGTTTAATTTCAGAAAAAATGAGAGAGAAGAGGACCATTGTATATGGAAACAGATACAGGTGGAAAAGGCTATTCTTATGCCTTTTAGAGACTTCTTTTATAAGATTTTAAAGAGAATGGGTGTATAGGAGAAAAGAACAGTCAAAATGGTGAACTACTTGAGTTGAACTAAAGAAAATAAAAAACATCAGGAAATAAATAAAAGGGCCAATACAAGAAATCTTAAAGTTATGATGTCACATTATAACATAGAGATATGTTAAAGTTATAGAAGGTTAATCTTAATTAAAAAAAAACCTTCATGAATTAATATGTAATGGAGAGTCCCTAGAAATTAACAGACTGACAGCAGGATTCAGTCTATTGGTCATTATAACTGGATAAAGTAAAGGGTTGCATATAGCTACACAATGATCATATGACATTCTTGCCAGGAGAAAACATTTTGTGATTAAAGATTTTAAAGGGGAGAAATTGCATCATGCATTCTGAAAAAAAGATATTATTTTACTCTTTGTGTAAAGCTGACTGGTATTTGGGGATCACCGTGGGTGATAGCCAAGCATCCACAAATGCTGAACATTCAAGGAATAAATACATGGAAGTGTGAACGTGATGGTCATTCCACATGAGAGAAATCAGTATAATTCTCCTTACCATGGTGATGTGTTGTATTATCAAGAATACTGGGAATAGGGGATATTCTGGTCTACTTGTAAGTCTGGTCTACCTGTAACAAACTACATCAGCAATGTTACATTTTTCTTTCTATGTCCTCACTGGATGTCCCCTCAAATACGATGGAGTACATGGAAAAGACCATTCACTAAAGATAGAGATTTATAAGGTGAAAATTGGGGGAGTGGAGTTGAAGTAAACCCATTCTCCTCTCAGAATGATTTTACTTATTACTAACTTAATTGATGGAAACTGTTTGCATGAATTGAAGAAATGGAAATAATTACAATTATTTCAGATAAAAAATGTGTAGGAAATAACAGATTCGTGTAAAAGAAAAGGCATTCTAAGCATGTGTTAAATATATAGAGCCACTAATGAATGTGAAAAGGAAATTCTGTGTGGATGTGACATGGACACAGTGTAAAGAGAAAAGAGCTTTGAGGAGTTTGGATTACAAAAACGGTTAAATGTCACATGTAGAATCTTGATATTTCTCTCCCAAGTAATAGACATTCGCTGAAAACTTTTAAGACACAAATTAGCAGTGTAAGAAATTTTTAAATGACTTATTTAGTAATATGGTAAATAGTTTATAGAGAGGGAAAACTGAAGTCAAGGATATTAGTTAAGAAGCTGTTACTATTTTCAAGATTACACATTAGATCACCTGGGGAAGCTCTTTGTGCCAACTAGATATTACAGTATATTACTGTAGAAATTGATTCAGTCAGTCAAGAATAAGGTAGAGGAATTTGCATTTTTTTAAAAAAAAATGCTCCTCAGGTAATTGAAATTTATGTGTAGTATCGAGTCCATGTGTGATATGAGAGGAGTGTGAGGGGGAAGATGAAGAGATAAATTCAAAAGAATACATAATGCAGCATCACTTGGACCCATAACTTATTAGAAATGAAGGGATGATAAGTGAATGAAGGAGAAGCAACTTGGTGACTGGGTAGATGATCACTGAAAATTAAAATTGAGAGCTCAAGAGCAATGCCAAATTTATGGACAGAAACATCTTCTGAACATCCATGTGAGATATACTCAATATGTGAGTCTACTAGAGCTTAAAAGAAATAATGAGTTAAGAGTCATTGGAGTAGTTGAAGGGATGGTTAGGGATCCATGTGCAGAAAGAAAATAAGAAGGCAAGGAAAGAATCTTGAGGAAGTGATATTAAATGGGGTAGTAGATATATGTTATGTATTATATATATGCTATTATATGGCCAATATTTGTTCCCTTTTCCCACCGCATGACTCTTGACTGGAATCAAAGGCTATCATCCACTCTAGAAGCCAAAAGAGCTAGAAAAGTGCCTTTCCATCATGGTTGCACCTACAGTGAAGGGATTTGACCTAGGTTTGACCCATCAGTCTGACTCACTTTGAACTTACACTATAGGGAGGAAGACAAAGGTACAGGGGTAAAAGGGATTTCTGGTAACAAAAGCAGCCAAGGCAGCATATCAATACTCCAATAAGAGCACCCTACTTCCATGCCAGGTGTGTTGACAGTACGAGCTTTGGCATCTATAGTTCAGCATTTGAGACTGCAGACCTCATTGAGCTAGTTCTAAGGCATGATTTTGATTGTTGACTGGATGACTTGCTTTCTTCTGTTTCTATACATTTTTCCAGCTGATTTCTCCAACCTCCATAGTCTGGAGTAAATTTTAATTGAATAGTTTAACCTCTAACTGGGTCAAAATTGACAAGATGTGTAGATTAATAAACTATTATTCAGTTTTCATACAATTTTTCTCGGGAAACCCAAAGAAGGGGAGAATAAATAACACAGATAATAGAGAGGCTAGTATTACTGCAAAAAATTCTGAAGGAAGAAGTAAATGGCATTATGTGGATAGGTAGTTCCCAACCTAAAGTTTAACTTAAATTTATTGTTCCCTAAATTTTACGTAATTATCTCCTACTTCTTTTTTTTTCTTTTTTCTTTTTTTTTTCTTGCATGGGCAGGCACCAGGAATCGAACCTGGGTCTCTGGCATGGCAGGTGAGAATACTGTCTACTGAGCCACGGTTGGCCACCCTCCTATTTCACTTTATTACCTATCTTTGATGAAGTCTGGATTACTGCTTCCATTTATTCAGCACATTTTTTACCTTTCTTTTCAACAGCTACATGGTGATATAATTGATATATTTTTAAATTGCTTGTAGTTCTACAGTATACATCTCTAATCTTTGATATATGTACAAATCTGCAAAAACAACCACCATAAGCAAAATGCTTAATGCATCAGTCTATGTAAAAAGTGTCTATGCCCCTTTGAAATTCTTCTCTACCAACCCCAACCACAAACTAACCACTGATTTGTTTCCTATCACTACAAATCAGTTGCCATTTTCTACATTTTTAGATACTGAAATCATGGAGTATGTGTGTTCTTTCTGCCTTCTTGGATGTTAAAGTTAGAACTACTGGAAACATATGTGCATGCATTTTGTGTGGTAGATGGTTTCATTTCTCTAATGGAAATACTGATTTGGAATGGCTGTATTGTCTGGTGGATGTGTATTAACTCTTTAGGAACCTACCAGAATGTTTTCCAAAGCTATATGATTAAATTATAGATATATGCCATGTCTTTCAAATTCAAAATGTGAAAACCCTATATCTCAAAAAAACTAAATTAGAATTATCATTTACTCTATGAAAGCTACCGTAAGAGTCATTTAAATCCTCTTCAGTACTAACATTTCTCTTAATAGCAAAATTTATACAGTATTTCACATATGAACATTTGTGCACTTTGTACATAAAATGAGGGTAAAATAGTACCTGCTTCGTGAGGTTAAATAAGAATGCATTACATGTAAAGTTCTCAGAACAGATCCTGAACATTGTAAGAAATATTAGGTAATAGTTTGAGGTCAACCAAGCATGTGGAAAGAAAGAATCCATGCCTGGCTTGTGTTTCAGGTTCTAGCATGCACAGGAATTGGGCTCTGTTTTGAGTTGCCTTGTGGCTGCATTTCATCAGGGATAAGAGATGGGTATGGTATTACATTATCAGGGAAAGATTATTTTCTAGTTAAGGTTCATTTTGAAACAGACACCACTTTACTTTGCAGGTTTTATAGTCATCTTTGCATCTCAAGGTGGAAATATTTTTGTTTTTTCAAAAAAGCTTTTTTTTCCTTTTTTTCAAACAAATTGCACTAATTCATTTCTGCAAATATTCGTGTCATGATAAAATTCCACGTTGTATTTTTTTTTGTAGCAATGTAAGATTAAGAGAATGCTTATGTGATGGATTTTTTGGAGAGTCACACCCTTAGTTCACCCAACATATAACTGAGAAGGAGGTCATTTGTTTTGATGTCCTCCTCCCGCCCCTTTTAGGAATACCTTCTCCTATGTACCCTATGCCCCCAGTCTGTCCTGGCCTTTCAGAAACCTGATGCTTTGGGCATTAGCTGGCCATGGTCTTGGAGACTTAGTGGCTTCCTTGATTTGTGCCTCTTTCCTCTGGCTGCTTCTTGCAGAATAGCTGGCAAAATAGATTAATTAATCTATCAGCTCTTCTTGTAGGAATAGGATAACAGAATAGCATCAGGAACACCCTGTGACCAAGTGACTCAGTGATTTTCTCCACAAAAGACAGAAGTTTGACTTTTCTGAGCAGTCAGCTAAAAAAGAGTCATGAGGATTCTGCACATAAGAGTTTACACATTAACATCGAAATATAATCACTGAAGCTGGAACAACAACATGTGCTTAAGAAAACACAGGATTGAGAAATTTGTCCATGCCCTCTGCACAAACATCCAATAATCATTGTTGACCTGACAAGAGTGCATCATGCAGCCATTACTTAGTTTTTGACCCCTACCCCCTTCTCTTTACCTATAGAAAAACCCTAGCTCACATCTACCCTCTGACCTGGTTTTGGGAAATTCCTCCAGTTCCTTGCCAGTCACTTGCAATAAATCCCCTTCACGCTGAGAGGCAATGTTTCTCCTCTGTAGTACTGGTTCAGGCAGGTCCTTCTATTGGAAAAATCCATGCTTGTATTATCACTAGACCAAAAAATAAGCAACACAAACAACCATAGGACAGTACAACACAAGATGTGAACCCTAATCAAACTATAGAATATAGTTAAAAGAGCAATTATAATAATGTTCTTTCATCAGCTATAATAAATGTATCATACTAATGCAAAATGTTAAAAATAGGAGTGTGTTCTAGTTTCCTGAGTTACTCAAGCAAATGCCATGAAATGGATCTATTTAAACAACAGGAATTTCTTGGCTCATGGTTTTGAGTTTAGGAAGAAAATTCAAATTAAGATGATGCTTCCTCCTCAAAGACTGTGGCATCATGGGTCTGGATGCTGGTGATCTTGATCTTCATATATTGGGTAGCTGCATATCATGGCAAATCTATTGGGAATAAGTCTTAAAGACTGACTAGGAAACTTGTTTCAGACTCATCCTCCTATAGTTTGTCGAAGATATAGAACCATCTTAGAGACATTGAAGCAGTGCAAAAAAGAATTTAGTCAAAATGATCTGGTGCACAGGACTACCTACGTTAGGTAACATGAGAGAACCCAGGAAGCAGTGAAAGTCTAGTTCAAAGCGAATAGAAAATGCATACACACTCTCATAAACCTGCAAATTATAAAATTGGGAATTCTTAAGTCCAATAGCCTATGAAATCTAGTTTCACAGCACCACTCAAGCACAGATAAGACAGACAGGACACTGCACATCACATTCACCCGAGGCTGATCTGAATAAGATGGCTAAGCTCTGAATGAAAACCACCAGCCAAAGCAGAGCCAATCTGCAAAGACTGTCAAAGGTATTTTTTCCTTTGGTTTGTTTCCTTTGGTTATGTACTGGCACTCAAGAAAATCTCTGTCCTAGCACTACCTGGATAAAAATTTAGGTAATCAACATCTCAGGAAATAAACCTCAGTGTTAACACTAAAATGTTTAAAAATACCGTGTCAAAAAAGATTACAAGAGAAACAAAGAACCATGAAATCATACCTCATCCAAAGAATTAATGTAAAATCTAAGAACAATCAATGAAGAGGAACAGACTTTGGACATATCAAACAAAAGCTTTAAATAATGATCTTGAATATGCTTAAGTAGATGAAAGAAAACATGGAGAAAGAACTCAAGGATGTGAGGAAAATAATGAACGAAAATGTGGAAATCTCCTTAAAATTCTCAAAAAAAACTAAACACAAATAGTGAAGTTGAAGGAAACAACAACAGAAATGAAAAATGTTCTAGTGGATTTCAACAAAAGTTTGGAATTGAAAGAAGTGGGAATCTCAAAGTGATCTCTGAGAGAAGTGATCTCAAAGACAGAATAATTTAAATGAATCAGGTTGAATAACAGAAATAAAAATGAATAAAAAGGAGTGAACAATACCTAAAGCACTTAGGAGCTACCACCAAGAATAGCAATATATGGAATTTAAAAAGAGAGAACGGGGCAGAAGGATTATTCATAAAAATATGACCAACCCAGAATTTCCCAAATATAGAAAAAAACATGAATATGCACATTCAAGATGCCCAATGAATGATAAATAGGGTAAACTGAATAGATTATGCCCAAACACACAGTAATCAAATGTGCAGTGCAAACTGTAAGAGAAAAGCGCTGAGTTATGTCCAAGGGAATACCAATAAGATAAGCTGCTAATATCTTACCAGAAACCATGGAGGGAAAAAGGTAGTGGTAAAAAATAAAACAGTGAATGAAAATAACTGTCACTGAAAATCATTTTTATCTCACAAGATTATCTTTCAAAACTGGGAAAAGATAAAGATATCCCAAGATAGACAAAAGCTGAGGGAGTTATATCAGCATTAGACCTGCCCTACAAGCAATACTAAAGGGAGTTCTTTGGAATGAAAAGAAAGGAAATTAGTGACTAGACAGGAGTGGCATAAAAAATTTAAATACCTTTAATAAAGATACCCATATGCATAATAACAAATACCAGTACTATTGTATTGTATTTTTTAATGCAGCTCCAGTTCTTACTTCTTACAGGTGGTGAAATGAAAATACATGAAAAGTAATGATGATTGAATGGTTTGTGACATGCAATGTAGAAAAGTATAATTTATAACAAGTACAAAAATGGTGAAGGATGGAGAAATATAAAAACAATGTAGTTTTAAGCTATTCAAGCTACGTTAGTATCAAATCAAACATGATCCCTAAATCCTAACTATCTGTTAACCAAAAAGAAAATATATGAAAAAAATATATTCTGAAAGAAAGGAGAAGGTACTCAAAATGGTGTAATGTAAAAACTCAGATAAATATGAAATGAAGCATTCATGGAAGAATTCGTTCAAAATGGTAGAACACTAAAAAGGACAAAATAACAAAATTACACTAGAAACTCCTGCATTTTCAATCATTACTTTGATTTCAAGTGAAATAAAATCCCCAGTAAAAAGGGAGAGATTGACCAAAATGTATATGAAAGAAATACCTGACTAAATGCTTGTTAAATGCATCTGACCTTAAATTCAGACCTACAGTAGATTGAAAATGAAAGGATGGAAAAAATATACCATGCAAATAGTAACCAAAAGAGAAGTGGGGTGGCTATAGACTTTAAGTTAAAAAATGTTATGAGGGACCAAGCTTATTATATACTGATAAATTTATCAATTCCACAAGAAGACATAACAATTATAAAAAAATATAAAAGCCCAAATAGAAATAGAAAAGCCCAAATATATGCAGCAGATATTGACAGATGAGAAGAAACATTAATAACCAGAGATTTCAATGTACCACATGTAATAATGGATAAAATATCTAGAAAAGGACAATAAAGAAATAGAAAACTTGAACAATATCTTAAGCCATCTAGAACAGTTAATGTATAGAATACTTCCCTTAACAATAGCAAAACACAAATTTTTCTCTGTTGCACACGGATCATTTTCTGAGAAAGACCATGTGTTGGATCAAAAAATTCATTGAAATCATACAACATATTTCCTTTGATCACAATGAAATGAAGCTAGAAATCACTGAGTGATAGGTGGAAATCTAATAACATAAGGAAATTAAAAGAGGTATTCTTTAAAAATATATGGGTTAAAAAGTTACAAGAGAAATTAGAAAATATCTAGAGCCAAATGAAGTGAACACACAGCGTGTCAAACCTTACGAGATGCAGTAAATGCCATGCAGAGAAAGAAATTTATAGCACTAAATGCTTACATTAAAACTGATATTTAACTTTGAGAATGAAGGATATAGAAAAAGAAGAACAAACTAAAACTAAAGAAAGCAACAGAAGAGAAAAAAACAAAGATTAAAATGTGTAAACAATGACATAGAGAACAAAAATAAATTTAAAAGAATTTAAAAATCTAAAACATGGTTCTCTGAAACCATTAATAGATAATAATAAAGGGAATAAATCATTAATCATAAACACCTTTATGAAGAAAAACCCAGGACAGATAGCATCACAGGGGAACCTAACCAAATTTTCCAAGAAAAATGAGTACCAATCTTTCTCAAACTCTCCCAAGACATTGAAGAGGAGGGCACACTAGTTAAAAAATTCTATTAGACCAACGTCACCTTTAAACCAAAGCCAGGTAAGCATACCACAAGGAAAGAAAGTTAGAGACCAATATCCTTTACGTATATAAATGCCACAACCCATCAACAGAATAAAAGCAAAGAATTCAGCCCCACTTTGAAAATATATACATCACGATCAAGGGGGATTCTTCCAAGGTATACAAGGTTGGTTCAACATAAGAAAATGAATTAAGGTAATATACCACATTCACAGAAGAAAGGGAAAAGCAAACACCTCAATTCATGCAAAAAGTCATTTGACAACATTGAGCACCCAATTCTTGATAAAAACATTTAGAAAATTTGTAACATAATGAAGCTTCCTCAACATGGTAAAGGGCATATATGAAAAAATCTACCATTAACAGCATATGGAATGAGAAAGAGAGAATGGTTTCCCTGAAAGATCAAGAACAAGACAAGGATGATCACTGATAACACTGCCATTCAATAGTGTGTTAGAAGTTCAAGGCAGAGTGATTAGGCAACAGAAAGAAATAAAAGGCATCTAAATTGGAAGAGAAGTAGTGACACTTTCTATATTTGCACATGATATAATCCTACATACAGAAAACCCTGAAAATTTCAGAATAAAGCTACTAGAGATAATAAACAAATTAAGTAAGGTGGCAAGATAGAAAATCAATAGGTAAAAATCAGATTTGTCTCTGTACAATAAAAAGGAACAATTTGAAGAAGAAAAAAATTCCATTTGCAAATTTGGGCACTCTGGCAACAATTGGTCACTTTTTGCCTTCTGAGTGGCACCCCTGAACATTTGAAGTTGTAAACCTGAATTATAAAATATACACTTCACAGCACTTCATTGTTTCAATATCTATGTACAGCCCCAAAGTTTACCAAGTTGCTACTAATAAATCATAACATATGGTGATTTGAATAATTTCTGACCATATAACCTCACCTTTTAGAGTGCAAAAAAGAGAGGGAAGATGGCAGAATAGGATAGGCAGACTTCATTCCTCTACTTTGGAATAACTAGAGAAAAGGTAGAAAATGACCAAGACAGTGGTTCGAGGGTACAGGTAACCAGAGAGGGACTTATACATTAAATAGGGACGGCCTAGATGAAAAGCAGAGAAATTATGACTGAAAGATCTGGGTGAATTTATGCAATCGTGACCACACCTGGCACAGGCTGCTACATGACAGCCAGATTGAGTGCTGAGAGGGTGGTGAATTCTCATTTCTGTTGCCAAATGGAGAGATCATCCCTCAGCCCCACAGCTGGGAGTTCCTTTGGGGGAACACAGGAACCAGTATAATCATTTTTTCCACACAAAAGACATTAGCGTAGTACAGCCATTCCTGAAATGGCCACTGTAGATGCCTGGTTTTGAGGGAGACTTGGGTCTCTCACTTGGGATGAGGGGGCACACAGAGCAGAGCAATCTGATGATTGTGGTAAAGGAGATGCTCTGGGTCCTATCTCCTCTATCCTTTCTCCACAGAGGCCTGGAGCGCTCATGCTGTGCACTGGTGGGCAGAAAGGTAGGGAGAAGGGAGGGAGCTACATTGCAGTGCAAAGAGTTCTTTCCCCATCCCAGAGGCCTGTTGATGCACACCCTCCTGGATCTTGCAGGCCTGTGAAAAGAAGGGCACTAGTGAGCTGGCTGAGGACAGAGTTGTATCTCTTGTTCCAATCTGAGATCTTTCCACACAGGAGCCGGGGAATCACCAGACCCATCATCCCTACATGCAGATTCTCCACTAAGTTGCACAAAGCTCACTCTCAAACCCTGGGGCTGATGGTTTTCAGCATTGACAGAGACCTGCAGCACTGACTGGATTGTTGCCTGGTAAGGTTCGCATCAGTGGGCTCCACAGTCAGGGAGGGCTAGGCTTATGGGGAATAGGCGGCTTAAGAATATCATCTGCTGAGAAGACAGAGAAAGTGCCCTCTAGTGAACTGATTTTCTGCTCAGCCTTTAACATTTCCAAATAGAGTTATACCTCCTGCATGAGGACCTGGCTCTGGTTTGGCTTGCAATTACTGAAAAACCAAGTGTCAAAGTACACCTTCAATGCAAACTCAAGCAACCACAACATCTTAGGCAACTGGGGGAATCAACTATCAAAACAACTTTATCAAGATACTGAAATACCATGAAAGCAATAGAAAATCACAAACCACATGAAGATTCAAGGATCATCAATTGCCAAGCCATTTGGCCAAATTAAAAAGCAGAAAAACACACAGAATTTGGAACAACTAATCAAAGGCATTCATACAAATCTCATAAGTAACTTCTCTGGGTTGACTAAAGACATAAAGGATATCAAGAAGACACTAGAGGAGCATAAAGAAGAATTTGAAAGAATAAATAGAAAAATAAGATTTTAAAGAAAATAAGATAATGTACTTCAAATTTAAAATATACTAGAGACCCAAACACCAAATTTGAAGAGGCAGAAAAAAATAAGTGAACTACAGACAAGGCAACTGAATTTGAAAGTTCAAAAGATCAAATGGTGGAAAAGATGGAAAATTTTGAATTGGATCTTAGGGAAATGACAGACAATACAAAGGGCACAAATAAAAGACTAATTTGCGTCCCAGAAGGAAAAAGAGGACTAAAGATTTAGGAAGGTTATTTAAGGAGATAATTAGGGAAAACTTTTGAACCTTATATAAGCATACGTTTGCAAATAAAAGAAGCCAAACAATCTCTAAAATAGAATAAATATAAATAGAGCCACTCCAAGAAAGATACTAAATAGGCTGACATAAGCTGAAGAGAAGGAGAGAGTCCTAACAGCAGGAAAAGAAAAGTGATTCATCACATACAAGGGAACCATATAAGGCTAATGGTTGACTAGACAATGGGCATCATGGAGGTAAGAAGACAGTGGTAAGACATATTTAAGATTTTGAAAAATTGCCAGCCAAAAATTCTCTATCCAGTTAAGTTGTCCTTCAAAGTAAGGGAGAGTTTAAAATTTTCATAGACAGACAAATGCTGAGATACTTTGTTAACAAGAAATCTGCCCTGAAAGAAATACTAAAGTGAGTTCTGGCAACTGGAAAAAAAAAAAAAAAGACAGAAAAGAGAAGTCTCAAAGAGACCACAGAACTGAAAAGTATTAGAAAGGGGAACTTAAAGTATAAAAAGAGAGGGAGAGAAGGAAATAAATCTGACAAGTAAAAACCAAAGGATAAGATTGTTGAATCAAGAACTGCCTTACAGTAGTAATTTTGAATGTTAATGAAGTAAACTTCCCTATTAAAAGGTACAGATTAGCAGAATGGGGGGAGAAATAGTCCATCTTTATGATGCTGTGTACAAGAGACTCATCTGAGATGCAGTAATACAAATAGATTGAAAGTGAAAGGATGGTAAAATATATTTCACATGGGTTGTAACCAAAAGAAAGCTGGTATATCAGACAAAGCAGACTTTAAGTGCAAAGATGTCATAACAAACAAGGAAAGACACTATATATTAATAAAGGGAACAATTCACTGAAAAGAATAAAAATCACGAATGTTTATGCAACCAAAAAAGAAGTTCCAAAATACTTGAGGCAAGTACTGACAAAACTGAATGGAGCAATAGACATTTCTACAATAATAGTGGGAGGTTTCAATACACCACTCTCTTCTATATGTAGAACAACCAGAGAGAGGGTCAATAAGAAATTGTAAGAGAAATCAATAAATATCTGGAGATGAATGAATATGAGAATATACCATATCAAACTCTATGGGATGCAATGAATGTGGTGTTCAGAATGAAATTTATAGTTCTCAAAGCTTACATTTAAAAGGAAGAAAGAACTACAACCAAAGACCTAACTGATCAATTGAAGAAACTAGACAAAGAGTAGCAAAATATCCCTAAAGCAAGTAGAAGAAAGTAAATAAACACTAAAGCAGGAATAAGTGAATTACAACACAAAAACAACAACAAAAACAATAGAGAGAATCAATAAAGCCAAAAATTGGTTCTTTGAGAAGATCAATAAACTTGACAAACCCTTAGCTAGAATGACAAAGTCAAAAAAGAGAGAAGACACCAAAAAATGAAACCAGAAATGAGAGGGGAGTCATTACCATGGAGGAGAAGAAATTTGTTTTAAAAAATGAGAGGACTATGAGCAACTCTACAGCAACAATCTGGACAAGTCAGATGAAATGGACAATTTCCTAGAAACACACAAACAATCTATTCTGACTCAAGAAGAAATAGAAGGTTTCAATAAACCAGCCACAAGCAAAGAAATTCAGTTAGTCATCAAAAAACTTCCTAAAAAGAAAAGCCCAGGGCACAATGCCTTCACAGGGAAATTTTTTTTTATTTTTTTATTTTTTATTTTTTATTTTTTATTTTTTTTATTAACGGAAAGAAAAAAAAAAAAAGAAATTAACACAACATTTAGAAATCATACCATTCTACATATGCACTCAGTAATTCTTAACATCATCACATAATGCATGATCATTGTTTCTTAGTACATTTGCATCGGTTTAGAGGAACTAGCAACACAACAGAAAAAGATATAAAATGTTAATATAAAGAAAAGAAATAAAAGTAGTAGTAATAGTAAAAAACAACAACAACAAACAAACCAACAAGCAAACAAAAACAATAAAAAACCCTATAGCTCAGATGCAGCTTCATTCAGTATTTTAACATGATTACTTTACAATTAGGTATTATTGTGCTGTCCATTTTTGAGTTTTTGTATCTAGTCCTGTTGCACAGTCTGTATCCCTTCAGCTTCAATTACCCATTGTCTTACCCTGTTTCTAACTCCTGCTGAACTCTGTTACCAATGACATATTTCAAGTTTATTCTCGAATGTCCGTTCACATCAGTGGGACCATACAGTATTTGTCCTTTAGTTTTTGGCTAGATTCACTCAGCATAATATTCTCTAGGTCCATCCATGTTATTACATGGTTCATAAGTTTATCTTGTCTTAAAGCTGCATAATATTCCATCGTATGTATATACCACAGTTTGTTTAGCCACTCTTCTGTTGATGGAGATTTTGGCTGTTTCCATCTCTTTGCAATTGTAAATAACGCTGCTATAAACATTGGTGTGCAAATGTCCGTTTGTGTCTTTGCCCTTAAGTCCTTTGAGTAGATACCCAGCAATGGTATTGCTGGGTCGTATGGCAATTCTATATTCAGCTTTTTGAGGAACCGCCAAACTGCCTTCCACAGTGGTTGCACCCTTTGACATTCCCACCAACAGTGGATAAGTGTGCCTCTTTCTCCGCATCCTCTCCAGCACTTGTCATTTTCTGTTTTGTTGATAATGGCCATTCTGGTGGGTGTGAGATGATATCTCATTGTGGTTTTGATTTGCATTTCTCTAATGGCCAGGGACATTGAGCATCTCTTCATGTGCCTCTTGGCCATCCGTATTTCTTCTTCTGGTAGGTGTCTGTTTAAGTCTTTTTCCCATTTTGTAATTGGGTTGGCTGTCTTTTTGTTGTTGAGTTGAATAATCTCTTTATAAATTCTGGATACTAGACCTTTATCTGATATGTCGTTTCCAAATATTGTCTCCCATTGTGTAGGCTGTCTTTCTACTTTCTTGATGAAGTTCTCTGATGCACAAAAGTGTTTAATTTTGAGGAGCTCCCATTTATTTATTTCCTTCTTCAGTGCTCTTGCTTTAGGTTTAAGGTCCATAAAACCACCTCCAGTTGTAAGATCCATAAGATATCTCCCAACATTTTCCTCTATCTGTTTTATGGTCTTAGACCTAATGTTTAGATCTTTGATCCATTTTGAGTTAACTTTTGTGTAGGGTGTGAGAGATGGGTCTTTTTTCATTCTTTTGCATATGGATATCCAGTTCTCTAGGCACCATTTATTGAAGAGACTGCTCTGTCCCAGGTGAGTTGGCTTGACTGCCTTATCAAAGATCAAATGTCCATAGATGAGAGGGTCTATATCTGAGCACTCTATTCGATTCCATTGGTCTATATATCTATCTTTATGCCAATACCATGCTGTTTTGACCACTGTGGCTTCATAGTATGCCTTAAAGTCAGGCAGCGCGAGACCTCCAGCTTCGTTTTTTTTCCTCAAGATGTTTTTAGCAATTCGGGGCACCCTACCCTTCCAGATAAATTTGCTTATTGGTTTTTCTATTTCTGAAAAATAAGTTGTTGGGATTTTGATTGGTATTGCATTGAATCTGTAAATCAATTTAGGTAGGATTGACATCTTAACTATATTTAGTCTTCCAATCCATGAACACGGTATGCCCTTCCATCTATTTAGGTCTTCTGTGATTTCTTTTAACAGTTTTTTGTAGTTTTCTTTATATAGGTTTTTTGTCTCTCTGGTTAAATTTATTCCTAGGTATTTTATTCTTTTAGTTGCGATTGTAAATGGGATTCGTTTCTTGATTTCCGCCTCAGCTTGTTCATTACTAGTGTATAGAAAAGCTACAGATTTTTGAATGTTGATCTTGTAGCCTGCTACTTTGCTGTACTCATTTATTAGCTCTAGTAATTTTGTTGTGGATTTTTCTGGGTTTTCTACATATATTATCATATCGTCTGCAAACAGTGATAGTTTTACTTCTTCCTTTCCAATTTTGATGCCTTGTATTTCTTTTTCTTGCCTAATTGCTCTGGCTAGAACTTCCAACACAATGTTGACTAATAGTGGTGATAGTGGACATCCTTGTCTTGTTCCTGATCTTAGGGGGAAAGTTTTCAATTTTTCCCCATTGAGGATGATATTAGCTGTGGGTTTTTCATATATTCCCTCTATCATTTTAAGGGAGTTCCCTTGTATCCCTATCTTTTGAAGTGTTTTCAGCAGGAAAGGATGTTGAATCTTGTCAAATGCCTTCTCTGCATCAATTGAGATGATCATGTGATTTTTCCTTCACAGGGAAATTTTACCAAACATTTCCAGATGAACTAACACCATTCCTGCTTAATCTCTTCCCAAAAAAGGGGGAAAAAGTAACACTACCTAACTCATTGTATGAAACTAATATCACTCTAACCAAAACCAATAAAGATCCTACAGGAAAGAAAAACTATAGGCCAATCTCCCTAATCAATATAGATACAAATATTCTCAACATAATATTTTCAAATCTAATCCAAAGGCACATTAAAAGAATTATACATCATGACCAAGTGGGATTTATTCCAGGCACGCAAATGTGGTTCAACACAAGAAAATCAATCAATGTAATGCAATATATTAACAAATCAAAAGGGAAAAATCATATGATAATATAGATTAGTGCTAAAAAGGCATTTGACAAAATTCAGCATCCTTTCATAATAAAAAAATTTCAAAAGTTAAGAATCAAAGGAAACGTCCTCAATATAATTAAGAACATTTCTAAAAAAAGCCACAACCAGCATCATACTTGATGGTAAGTGATGGAAAGCCTTCCCCCTAAGATTGGGAATTAGACAAGGATATCCACTGTCACCACTCTTCTTCAAGATTGTGCACGGAGTTCTAGGTAAAGTAATTGGGCAAGAAAAAAGAAAAGGGATCCAAATCATAAAAAGAATCCAAATTATAAACTCTCATTATTTGCAGATTACATGGTCTTATCTTTGGAATTTGCTTAAAACAACTTGAGGTAATAAACTAATTCGGCAAAGTGGTGGGATACAAGATTAATATGCAAAAATCAGTAGTGTTTCTATATATTAGTAATGGTCTAACCAAGGAGGCAATTAAGAAAAAATTCCATTCACAATAACAACCAGAAGAATCAAGTATCTCGGAGCAAACGTAATGAAGGATGTAAAGGACCCGTATACAGAAAACTACAAAACATTGCTAAAAGTAATCTAAAAAGGTTAATAGGTGGAAAGACATTCTGTGTTCATGGATAGGAAGGCTAACTGTCATTAAGATGTAAATTCTCCCCCAAACTAATCTATAGATTCAATGCAAAATTTTGACAACCTACTTCTCAGTCTTGAAAAAGGAGTTTATCAAATATTTTTTGCAATGGAAATGGGCTACAAACTGCCAAAAACATCCTGGAAAAGATGAACAAAATTGGAAGACTTACACTTTCTGACTTTAAAGCATATCAAAAGCCACAGTGGTCAAGGCAACATGGTATTTGCCCAAAGGTAGACATATTGATCAATGAAGTTGAATTGAGAGTTCCGAAAAAGGCTCTCAGATCAGTGGTCAATTGATTTTTTGACAAGGCCCCCAAATCCACTGAACTGCCTCTTTAATAGCGGGCCTGGGAAAACTCAATAGCCATATCCAAAGGATTGGAAGAGGACCCCTACCTCACACCCTATACAAAAATTAACTCAAAGTGGATCAAAGACTTAAGTATAAGAGCCAATACCATAAAACTCTAAGAAGAAAATAAAGGGAAACAATGTCAAAACCTAGTGTTGTGACAGGAGGTATCTTCTTAGGCCTTAAACCCAAATCACAAGCAATGACAAACAACAAAAGAATAAATAAATAAATCAGAATTCCTCAGAACTTCCGTGCTTCAATGAATATTGTCAAAAGGTGAAGAGGCAGCCAACTCAGTGGGATAGAATATTTGGAAAACATATATCTGATAAGAGTTTGATATCCAGTACATATAAAGAAATCCTACTACTCAAAAACCAAAGGGCAAATAAACCAATTTAAAAATGAACAAAAGAGATATGAATAGACATTTTTCCAGAGAAGAAATACAGGTGACTAAAAAGAACATGTAAAGATGTTCATCTTCATTAGCTATTAAGGAAATTTAATTGAAAACTGCAATGAGATATCATCTCATGCCTATAAAAATAGCTGCTATTAAACATCAGGAAACTACAAGTGTTGGAAGGATGTGGAAAAATAAAAACACATTCACTGCTGGTTGGAATGTAAAATGCCCCTGTGGAAGACAGCTTGGTGATTCCTCAGAAAACTAAATACATAGTTGCCCTAGGATCTGGTAATTCTGCTACCTGATATATACCCAGAAGATATGAAAGCAGGGAGATCCTGAAGCATGCAAAACATAAATGAAACTTGAGGACATAATGCTGAGTGATATAACCCAGACACAAAAGGAAAGATATTGTATGATTTCATTTATATGAACCACCAATAAAATGCAAACTCAGAGTCTTAAAATGTAGAATATTGGGGACCTAGAAATAGACATAAGCTAGAAAAGGGGGAGTGGCTAACTAATATATATAGAATTGTTAACAAGGTTAAACTTAAGTGTTTGGGAATGGAGAGACATAATGGTAGTTTGTTATTTGAATTTTAAGTATAATGCCATAATATGACTGAAAGATTTGTTAAGGTCATGTGTCTCATCAATTGACATTACATATATAAATAAATTCTCATATAAGCAATTTACAAAGGTATGACACTTGTACAAGAGTTAATAATAGAGTGGTATATGGGGAAATTTTTCCTACTGCATTCTATGGGATATATTTGACAGTAATACTTTAATATTCTTTCATCAATAGTAAAATATGTGCCCCACAAATTCTAGAGGTAATTAATTAGGGAGGGATAAGTGATATAGGATATTTTCAGTTTGTATGTGTGTGGGTCTATCTGCTATTTTTCTCTTTGGAGCAATGATATCACCTATATCATTATAGTGATGATTGCAAAACTATGTGAGGATACTGTGAGAGATTGATTATATGGTATATATGGTATGTGACCATATCTCAATAAAATCTGCACATTCAAAGAATAATCATAAGTGAACAGAAAAATACAACTGCAGGAAAAGATGTGCAGAGAGTGCTACACTTGTTCACTTTGGTATGGAAGTAGAATGGTGCAGCCCCTCTGGAGGGTACTAAGGCAGATCTACAAGAGGCTAAATATAGGGTCTTCATATGATCATGCAATTTCATTGCTAGGAATATACACAGAAGCACTAAGAGCAAGGATTCAAATAGACATTTGCATACTGATGTTTGTGGTGCAATTATTCACAATTGCCAATGGATGGAGGTGGCCTAAAGGTCCATCTACCAAGGGCTGTAAAAACAAGCTGTGTTATACACATATGATGGAATATTGCATGGCTACAGAAAGGAATGAAATCATGAGGCATGCAGTGATGTGAATGAAACTTGATGACATTGTGTTGACTGCATAAGCTTCAAGCCAAGGGGCAAATATTTTACAGTGTCATTTTTAAAATTCTTATAAGAAAGTTAAGGTCTAGATGTAAGGTCTTACAGCAGTCACATTTACTCTTGACTTTTAATTGTTATTTGTAAATTCTGAAATTCTGTGCCCTTTGAGTATAACTGGCAGTTCCCTGGAACTTTGACCAACTCTGTGACACCTGAGACACAGAGTTAGAGTTCTGTAGCTCTGAAAGTTAGCATTACTCCATACAGAAATGCTAAAGAACCTGAATAAGATATTAGAATGCAATTAGAGATATGAATGAAGCTGATCTGGTAGTACTGAGTGTCCTGTAGAGACCCTGGCAGGACTTAAGCTACTGGGGATGGTGGAATATAAAAGGGTTAACAAGGAGGAGTTTCCAAAATGGAGTATTATGGAGGATCTTTCCCCAATGCAGCAAGGAACCTTGTAGAAATTGCCCAAACCAACTGTTTGGGGGTCCAAGGGAAAAAGAGAGACATCTCAAGGCCCAGATTAGTGAGGAATGAAGAATCTGAGAAAACATGGCCAGCAACTGTAATCATAGTTATGGCTCCTAATCCTTCACCCTGAGGAAAAATTCAGCAGGCCACACAAACCTTGCCTGGGGCTGACTGCAGAATCGGCCAGCTGAGGGAATTCTCTGCTGCAAGAAAAGTAGGGGACCCACACTGAGTCAGATTTTGGCTGGTGAGTTAGGGCACAGGAGCCCTGCAGTTTCAGTCCTACCCAGTCAGATGCTGCTGGGTTCCAGGAGGTAAACAGCTTCTGAGGATGATTAAGTCACTGAAGAGTACCATCTCCTGGGCAGGCCAAAAGAACGTAGGGTAAAATGAAAGGGCTTTTCAGAGCCTCTCCAGATCCTATCCCAGGCACATTGAGGTTGGTCTACACATTGCGTATAGGTATCTGACCTTTTTGACTGAGAAATATGGATGACCAAAATGTCAAAGAAGTCTCCTAATGCACATCCAGACAACAACTAAATCCTAATCAAGAGAGATGAATCAACCTACAGAATAGACCCATCAAGATAATCAAATGACCAAATATCAGCAAAAATTCACAAGGCATACCAAAACTCAAGGAACAGATTAAGAAGTCAAAGGAAAGCTGTGTTTTGAAAAACAAATTAAAATATGCAAATAAATCTCCTGAATCAATTCAAATAAATGAAGGTAAATGTATATAAAAATATAAGGATATAGAAGAATTTGAAAGAATATATAGAAAATAACAGATTTTATGGAAAAAAGACACTGTAGACAAAATTAAAAATATACTGGATACACAGTACAGCAAATTTGAATAGGCAGAAGAAAGAATTAGTGAACTAAAAGATAAAATGAATTCAAGCAGACAAAATAACAAATTGAGAAAAGAAATTGAAAAACTTGAATTGGATTTCAGGGAAATGATTATCAGCACAAAGTGCACAAATATATGCATCAAGGATGTCCCAAAGGAGAGAAAAAGGAGAAAAGGACAGGAAGAACATTCTAAGAAATAATAGCTGAAAATTACACAAAGCTTATAAAAGACATAAATATGCAAATCCAAGAATCCCAATGTACTCCAAGCAGAATAAATCCATATAGATCTATTCCTAGGTACATAGCAGTAAATCTGTCATATGCTGAATAGATGGAGAAAATTCTGAATGCTGCAAGAGAAAAGTCATTCAGCACATACAAGGGAAGCCAAATGAGACTAAGTGCTGATTTCTCATCAGATACCACAGAGGGGAGAGGGCATTGTTATGACATATTTAGGATACTGAACAAAAAAAAAATCTGCCAGGCAAGAATTCTCTATCCAACAAAGGTGTCCTTTAAAAATTAAGGAGAGTTTAAAATATTGACAGATAAATAGAAGCTGAGAGAGTTCATTAATAAAAGACCAGCCATATGGGAACTACTAAAGCTAGCCTGCCAGATTAAAAAAACAAAACAAAACAAAACAGAGAGGCAAGTCTGGAGAAGGGTACAGAATTAAAGAGTATTAGTAAGGGTAACTTAGAGGATAATGAGAGAGAGAGAGAGAGGGACAAAAATATGAAAAATAAATCTGACATATACATATCAAAGGATAAGATGGTTGAATAGAGAACAGCCTTAACAGTAATAATTTTAATGTTAATGGACTAAGCTCCCCAATCATAAAGCACAGACAGGCAGAATGAATGTGAAAATATGTTCCTACTGTTTACAAGCACTCCATATTAGACCCAAAGATACAAACAATTTGAAAATTAAAAGATAAATATATTCCATACAAGCAGTCCAAAAGAAAGCTGGGGCAGCTATCCTAATATCACAATAAAATAGACTTTAAATGCAAAGCTATAGCTATATCTTAATTAAAGGGGCAATTCACCAAGAATAAATATCAATCATGAATATCTATGCTCTTAATCAAGTTGCCCCAAGCTACAGGAGGTGATCACTGGCAAAACTGAAGGGAATGAAAGACAGATCTACCATACTAGTGGGAGACTCCAACACACCACTTTCTCCAATAGATAGAATATCTAAATAGAAGATCAGTAAAACAGAGAACCTAAATAATATGATAAATGAACTAGACCTAATAGACATATATAGAAGATTGTACCCCAAAACATCAGGGTATAAAATGTTTTCAAATACTCATGGAACATTCTGCAGTATAGGTTATATGCTAGGTCACAGAGCATGTCTTAATAAATTCAAAAAGATTTAAATTTTACTCAAAAGATCTGAAAACAGGGACATGAACAGATACTTTCACACCAATGTTCATAGCAGCATTATTCACAGTTGCCAAGAGATAGAAACAATCTAAGTGTCCATCAATCAATGCATGTGTAAGTAAAATGTGGGATATGCATATAATATATGTATTCAGCAATAAGAAGGAATGAGACTATGAAGAGCGCGGCAGCATTAATGAACCTTGAGGACATTATGTTAATTGAAATAAGTCAAACAAAACAGGACAAATATTGTATGATCTCACAGATATTGACTAATTATAATATGTAAACTAATAGAAATATAGAATATAAAGAAATATAGGAATAGAATATAGGTTAAAAGGATAAGAAAGAGGCTAAAAATGGGGAGAGGTTACTTAATACGTGCAGAATGTTTAACTAGGTTGAATATGGACAGAGGTGACATTAGCACATTATTGTAAGAATAATTAATAGTGCTGAATGGTCTGTGAGTGTAGTAGAAAGGGGGAGTTTAGAGTCATATATGTCACTAGAATGAAAGTTGGAGGTTAAAACATGGGAATGTATAACACAGTGAATCTTGTGGTAGACAATGCCATAATTAGCTAATCATTATTAGGTATTGTAATAACTGTACAAATATTAAAAAGTGCTTTCATGATCTAGAACAAATGTATGACACTATTACAAGGAGTTAATAATGGAAGAGGATATTAGAAAAATATATCTATTGCAAACTATTGACCATAGTTAAAGGTAATATTTTAGGGGTGCATGGGTAGTTCCGTGGTTAGAATGCTGCCTTCCATGTGGGGACCCAGGTTCGATTCACAGAAAATGCACCCCCCAAAATTTAATATTTTAGTAGTCTTTCATCAACATTAACAAATGTGTCACAACAATATTATGTGTCAATAATAGGACATGTAAGGATTATGGGAAGATTATGGTTTTCATTTTTATTTTTATTTCCTTTCTGGAGTAGTGAAAATGTTCTAAATCCGATCATGGGGATGGGTACACAACTATGTGATGATACTGTGAGCCAGTGATTGCATACAGCAGATGATTTCTATGGTGTGAACACAGCTTAATAAAATTGGATTTTTAGAAGAGTATTTCAGAAGAAAGTCCTGAAACAAGTTATGTCCTCTCAGTTTTATGTTGTGTGAATTAGGGAAGTGACACTCCGAAATAGTATCTATCGATCATTCTCTTATTCTCAGATTGTCACATAGTAGTGTACTGTCTGACAAAATAAATAGAAGACTGAATTTTAACATGACAAGAATTCTTGCAGAGAGGCAGGCTTTGAGTACCAAAGAGATGATGAAATCCTTAACATATATTTTTTTTCAATTTTCATGGGAGTGTCCTCTTTTGTTAATATTCTTCATGGGATCCTCCTCATTCCCTTTAAAGCATACCATCTTTCTTCTTTTCCTTAGCAGAAAAGCATGTCAGGAGTGTAATCCTTCACTGTGTGGCAAATGATATAGGGCTACACCCAGTAAAAAGATTACAGAGGCATATTTACTATTTTTTAGAAATTTATCTAATGCAGGCTTTTAGAAAGAAGAAAGTATATAGTCAGTTTTCATCCAAATCTCCACATTCCAAATATTGGTATTAGACTATGCAGGATTTGTAAAGAAGAAGGTCTAAAAAATGGATTTTGTAGACCTTTACCTCATATTTCCTTCAAGGGTCTGTAAGAGTCTTGGGGATTAATCAGACTGAAGAATTTGGAGGCAGATATTCCTTGGAGTGAGATAATGAAGATTTGTAGATTTTTACTCTCTCCTCACCCTACTAAGCCTATTGAAAGACCAATGGACCCTTCTTTTGAATAAACCTATGGAAGAATGTCTGAATCACATAGAAATAAAGACAGAAGACTTGGCTAGATGGCCTTAAAGCAGCAATTTCAAGGTGGGAGGTTGGGTTGGGAGAGTTTCGTATTCCTTTTGACCAAGTACACATAAACCATTCCCTTAATATTCACGACAAGAGTTGACATGTTGTCACAGTAAAAGAGAACTCTCAAACAACCTGAGCGTAATATAACCCCAAGGAAGGACCTTACCTGGAAAGAAGTCAGAAGAGAGTAAAGCATTGTTTTCACTTGTTAAAAGAACTACAGTGTGAAGGTCAGCAGAGGGAGCGTCTCTGAGAAACTCCCAAAAGTGGCCCTTGGAAGAAAAACAGCTAGCCATTGTATATTGGCTTTCCTGGGACATAGGGTCAGGTGACAAGTGTACCAGCCACAAAAGATTTTACTTCTTCAACATAAAGTGTCAGAAACAGTCACTTTTAGTGTAGGAGGAAATGAATTTAGGACAGGGAGAAGCTGAAGCAGCCTCCTTGCCCATTACAGGATTTTCAGTCAGAGGAAGGCCTGTTCTAAAGGCTGTAAGATTTTAGCTTCGAATGCCATGAGTGTTTTTTTATTTTACTGACTGATTGGTCCTATGAGATTGTCAGATTGGATTTGTCCTCCTCAAAAGGGACTATTTAATTCATTATTAAATGACCCCAAAACCTACCTTAGATTTTCGTAAAGTAGACTGAGTTTAAACGGATTGATAAGAAAGAATAGAAAAGCTCTCGAACTTGTATTTTACTGTTTTCCTCATTCAATAATTTGTTACATGTTAGGAACAAGAACGTCATTGGTGTGAAAATGTGAAAAAGAAGTAAGCCAGGTTAGGTGGTCAGGGAACAATTCCCTGGGAAATAAATAGTAAGATTTTATCCAAACAATGAATAGTATTTAGCCAGGTAAAAAGAAGTGGTAGGTTCAGAGGTCAGGAAAAGCTATTCTGAAAACGTGTTTGAAAAATGGTGGTAGGAATATGCATTTTTCTAGACACCATAATTACCTAACAACTGCAAAATGGAGTGGTATAAAAGAAACAATTTATTCTCTGTCAAAGTAAGACTGGGGCTGACAGTTCTTTGACTCTTTTCTCTTTTTACCCTTCTCCCTAATCTTTGCCTAGTAGATTACTACTCACCCTTCAGATTTCAATTCAAAGTGGGAACTTAGTAATTTAAGCTGCAGCTTGTAGGAGTGACGATTTTACTTTTTGTTGACTCATAAAAGGGAATCTAATATTTTGGCCTCATTAAAATCATGTTTTTGATACCTCAGACATGACCATGCTAATCAACACACTCAGAGAAACAAATTTTTGTATTTAAACTGAAGTTTGCAAAAAAATGTCAGAAGTTTCATTTGTGGTAGAAAATAGTGGTATAGAAAAATTTTAATTGTTACAACTAGGGGCATCTACATTGACTTTATGTGTGCATCTACATTGACTTGATGTTCTTTATTTCAAAGTCTGTAATGCCCTGTGGAACAGCCTGAACTTCTCATAGGTGTCCAAGTCCACAATGCCAGGATGAGCAGTTTAACTTTGTCCCAAAGGGAATCCCTGAATATTCTTAGGGGAATTTCACTTTTATACTTTTAGTTGGTTACTCTTGTTCTCAAAGCAAACGTATAAACTGCATTTCCTGAGTTTGAGAAATGAAACATCCAAAATGAATTATGGTGAAAAGAGTTGCTATCTATGTTACCATCGTCAGTCGCTACTGTATTTTTCCAGCTCTAGAAAGCCTAACACTTTTTAATATCTTATCATATATAGGTAAGGGAGAAATGATTTCTTGAATATTCATTATTCTGTATATGAAAGTTAAAAATGCTGTTTAATTTATGGTAATTTTGGGTTGTGTTTAAAATATGCCCAAATAACTGGTGAAAACTTGAAAAACTTTGTAAATTATTTTCATATTTTCTTTTAAAGACTGTAATATATGGATAAGGAAAATAGCTGTAACACTGAATTGTTTCCCTTTAATGATGTTTTATTACATTGTTAACCTAACTGTAGTGACTTTTTAAGATAAGTTTGTTGAGTTAGAACATCAAACAATTAAAAACTAGATTTAAAGATTTGAATTATAATTATTCTTATATAAAGGAAACTTCCTTATGCTTCTGATATAATAGACATTGTGTTTAAGTATGTCTGATTAAAACTTTTAAGGTGAGTTGTTCAAATATTAACTTTATTCCTTCACCCCCTTCTGACAATAATTCAAATCTCTCTCTCTCTCTGTCATCTATCTATTTTTATCTATATCTATCTATCTATCTGTCTGTCCATCTATCTAAAATGTTTTCTTTCATGGCCATTCCAGCAGTTATGATTTACTAAGTATCCACAACACAAACTGAATCATAGAGTTTCAATTACTTAGTGACTTGGGGTTTGTTGGGGGCCCATTTCCACTAAAAATCCACTTAGAACTGGAAATATTGGTTTGGGCTATTTATACAGTCTGCATTCGAGATTTAGTCTTTGGCTCAATTTTACTCTGCTAACAAACTTCTGGAGAAGAAATTGTTTTCCAGTAAAACCAGTTGTATTTCTAAAGAAAGTCATTTCTAATCATTCTACTAGGAAAGATAAAACAAGTAACAGATTTTAAATATTGAAAAAACTTTCACACGGTATCAGTGTATTTATAAACTACTCAGTATTTGTAAAGTAATATTTAAAAGCAAGGTCCCTCCTTCATCCACAAACTCTATAGAAAAATGAACTTTGAATTTTGATGAAAAAAATCAAATCACCAAGAGTGAATGTGAGAGCTAAGACAATTTACCTCAAGCTGCTGAGTCTTTCCCTTTGTTTTATCTTTCTCTGATACTTCTTTTCTCACTCTAGGTTCATTTTCCTACACTTATTCATCTACATCTCAGTTATTTCAGCCTATTTTTCTTCCTCTCTCTTCTGTCCTTTTTTCACTGATTCAAATTTCCTTTCCTACTTTTGTTCCACTTTAGATTCCTTCCCTCTGCTCTTCTCCAATATTCCGCAGGAAAGTAATTTTACATTTGTCTACAGGCAATACACAAATGCCACCTGGATTTGCATGTCATGGAGTATGATGGAATACTGTATCATTCTCCTACTGTTTGCACCACTTATTTCCCATTCACTTCTCACTGGTTGGGGTTATTTATATGGTCTGTATTCTGTTATTTATATAGTCTGGCTTCAACAACAAAAGAAAAAGGAAATGGAACTTGCTCTCAATAAAGCCCTTATTAATCTCTTAATTTTGTACATTCATTGATCTCTGCTCACTACTTATCCAATCAGAACTTTTATTTTGGCATTTGATACTTTACTTAACTTTGTACTTCTTTAGTATCTTTCTTCTCCTACTTCCACAAGAGGCGTCCCAATTTCCCTTCTGCTTTTCTGACCACTCTGCTCAGTATACCTTTCTGGCTCTCCTTTGTCTTTCTTTCGTCCCAGCTAAGAATCTAATTTTCAAGTGACACAAACTATCTTTGGTGACCTAAACAATAAGTGGGTTTATTAAATGGAAATTTGCTCTAACATAGAATTGCCAGGGAAATTTGAAAATTCACCAGGGAAAATTTGTAGAAACAGAAGAAAGCTAGACAGTCAATCAACACTCAAAATAATGCCCAACGTAGCTCAGTAGGAGAAGCAGTCACGACTTCTGATGCCAAAGCTCATACAGCTAATGCCACTAGCAGGGATGTACAATGCATTTGCTGGATTCTTAATAGAGCTGCCTTGACTGCCTTTGGTACCACAATCCTCTTTTGTCCCTGTACATTTATTTGTCTTCCTCTCTCCATATTCAAAATTCTGGGTAGGTGGATTTGATTGGTCAAACCTAAGTCAAGTCCCTTCACTCTAGGGGTATTGGAATGGAAGAGTGATTTTCTGGGCTTTTTGGCTTTTAGAGTGGATGGTAGCCTCTGATCACCAGCAAGATATTGACCCCCCAATAAATAACATATATCCACTATTCTCTTTAACACCACACTTCATCAAAATTATTTCCTCGTGTTTTTTTTTTATACTCTTCTCATGGATCCATAACTACCACAATGACTTCAAGGTATTATTTATATTAAGCTCTAGTAGTTTCATATTATTAATACATCTTCAGGATGTATAGAAGACATTTCTCTGTATAAATTTACTTATACTCCTGAATTCTTAATTTCAATTTTTGATGACCATCTACCCAATCACCAAGTGATGCCTTTCTTCTCCACTGACCATCTCCTTTATGCCTCATAAATCACTGAGTCTTAGTCACAATACATTTCCAATTGTTTTATTATATCCCTTCATCTTTCTTGTCACTCCTAATATCATATCACACATGGACTAGACACCTCACATATTTCACATATATTTCCATCATCTTGGAAGCATTTCTTTAAATGCATATTCTTGTATTTCATTTTTGACATAATGAATCAAGTATCTCACTGTCTCTATCAAGCACAAAAAGTTACTGGCAATTATTTTGTGTCATGTGATTTGAGAACAAACAGAAAATAGTAACAGCTTCCAGACTTCACATATGTGTACCCCAGATCTCCCCAAGCAGATGACTCCAATTTCCCCTCCCTGTAGCCTATTTTCTACACTACCACATAATTAATTTTAAAGTATCTTACAATAATGCTCCCTGTTCTATAAGTTTTCAGTGCCTGTCCTTTGCCTGAAGGATAAATTTCAAGATCCTGAACATGACATTCACTTCATTTTGTAATCTAAGCTCTGCAATAATCTTTACCCCTGATGCTGAGTTCATGTCACACTCACATAGTATTTAGTTCCCAAACTCATCAGTGTCCCTGTATATTTAGCATGCATGTAGAATACTGTTTTTCTAAATCTGTTAATTTCTCCACATTTTGCACTATATAGTTACATTTATTCCCATTTCTTCAGTCCTCCAAAATCTTTTCCACCAATTATAGAAATATCCAATCAAACTAAAAGGTCATTCTAAAAACAATGATTTTATTTCAACTCCCATCTCCCAATTTTCACCTTGTAAATTCTTAGTAAATGTTATTTTTACATTTGTTCTTTTTTATTTCAGTGGGCATCCAGTGAAGACATGGAAAAGGAAAATGCAACATTGCTGATAGAATTTGTTCTCACAGGACTCACAGATCGGCCAGAATGGCAAATTCCCCTGTTCCTGCTATTCTTAGTGGTATATCTCATCACCATGATGGGGAATATAGGACTGATTACTCTCATCTGGAATGACCCTCATCTTCATTCCCCCATTTACTTATTCCTTGGGTGTTTGGCATTTGTGGATGAATGGCTGTCATTCACAGTGACCCCTAAGATGCTGGTTTGCTTTTTAGCTAAGATCAAAATGATATCTCTATCTGCATGCATGATACAATTTTTTTCCTTTGCAATCAGTATAACCACAGAATGTTTTCTCCTGGCTACAATGGCCTATGATCGCTATGTAGCCATATGCAAAACCCTTACTTTATCCAGTGATTATGACCAATAGACTATGCATCCAGCTGTCCATCTGGTCATTTGTAGGGGGCCTTCTTCATGCCTTAATTCATGAGAGCTTTTTGTTCAGATTAACCTTCTGTAAATCCAACATTATACATCACTTCTACTGTGACATCATACCATTGTTTAAGATTACCTGTACTGACCCTTCTATTAATTTTCTAATAGTATTTATTTTTTCTGGTTCAATTCACCATTATAACTGTTCTTTTCTCATATACATCTGTTCTTTTTACAGTCTTAAAAAAGAAGTCTATAAAAGGCTTTAGGTAAGCCTTCTCCACCTGTGGAGCTCATCTCTTATCTGTCTCTTTATACTATGGTCCTCTTCTCTTCATGTATGTACACCGTAGATCTCTTCAAGCAGATGATCAAGATATGATTGATTCCCTATTTTATACTGTCATAATTCCTTTTATAAATCCAATTATCTACAGTCTTAGAAATAAGAAAGTCATAGATTCACTGGCTAAAACATTAAAGGGATATGTTAAGGTGAAGTTCTCTTGCTAATATGATTTCTTCTTATTAAAAAAGTCAAAAAATTGTGCAGTTAGATATGGGTATGAGTTCTTTAGTGCATAAAGTTTTCTGTTATCACAATTGCCTTAAAATGTTTAAACTTGGTATCGTGTCCTTCGCATTTTAACCAGGGAGCTTTTCCTAATACATTCTATGGAATGCAACAGGAAACTGTCACATTACTAGCATTACTCTGGTAGCAAAACCAGGTATACAACACTACAGACCCATTACCTAAGAATATATATACAAAAATCCTCAACCTAATACTACCAAATTGAATCCAGCAGCGTATTGATTATACATCATGCTCCATTGTTTAAATGACTTGAGCTGTTAGAATCTAGAAAACTCCTTAAAATATTTGTGTATAATATTCAAAAATTTACAAGGAATTTTAGTCATGGTGTACAGTCATTTAAACAGAAAACAAATTATAAGCATTTTAACTGCTTTTATGTTCTTCAATGTGGCTTTGTAAATGTATTATGTAATAAGACAGTGTGGCTCCTTTGAAATGGACTTCAGCGGGATGTCTTTAATTTCTAAAACACTGTATATCTTGGAGACTCATATCACATTTAACTCTATAGTGGTGGCAAACTTGTGTTTGAGTGAGTTCATGTAAGTCCCAGCAATTCTGCTAGCGATCTGTCATCGTGTTGACATAGCGATCAGGTTCGTGTGTCAACTTGGCCAAGTTGTGGTGCCTGTTTGTCTGTTTGGGCAAGTGGTGACCTGCCTGTTGCAATGAGGACATTTCATTGAATTAGATCATGATCACGTCAGCTGCATCCACAGCTGATTCCACTTGTAATCAGCCAAAGGGGAGTGTCTTCTGCAATGAATGATGCTTAATCTAATCACAGGAAGCCTTTTAAGGAGGATTAAGAAGAGACAGGCTCTATTCCTGCTTCGGCTGGTGAGCCGCTCCTGTGAAGTTCATCCAGACCCTTCATCAGAATCGTCAGCTTCACAACCTGCCCTGCAGATTTTGGATGCTGCGCTCCCATGGTCAGTATGAGACGCTTTTATAAATTTTATAATTGTGAGTGTTCCCTGTTGATTCTGCTTCTCTAGAGAATCCTAACTAATACATCTTGGTACCAGGAGTGGTTCTTAAAAAACAGAATCTTAAAAATGGGTTTTTATGAATGAATTTCTACACTGACTGGACTCAAAGGCACTAAGGACTCTGATTTCCATAATCAGAATGACACTCCCAGTCCATGGAGTGCATTGGGAAAAGAGATAGTCAAAATATCACCATTCGATTCTCCTAATGCTTAGCTTGTACAAAGCCAAGCTCTGGGGGATAATGTCTTTGACACCTTTACAGAGTTTTGTGGAAATAAGAGATGTTGGCTGGTTGTTGTTAGAAACACTGGCTACATTAAGGAGTGAAAGGAATGGGCTTAAGTCTTCAAACAAGAGGCTTAAGTGCTGTCTGACAAATGTAGATGTTTCTATGAGTATTCTGAAGGAAAATCTTATTTCCTGTAGCTGTAGACTTGAGATCTATGAAAATCGGACTCAGAATCTTACTGTTAGAGTAGCAACTTTACAACGTAAACTGAAATCTGAATGCTACATGTTGTCTGCTGTTAAAGTGAGGGCATTGATTGGAAAGGGGTGGGACCCTGAAAAATGGGATGGTGACATATGGATTGATTATGTCGGGGGTGAGGTTGAAACCCTAGTTCATGCTGACTCTTCTCTAGATAACCTGTAATAGCTTGCCCTGAGGACATAACTGCCCCATCTCCAGCCTGCCTTGAGGAGTTGGCCACCCAACCTCCTCCTGAAAGTACTACTCCTTGAGTGATTAACCCTGTTTCACCAGATGAAACTGCAAATGAAGACTCTGAAGCAAATGACTTGGAAGATATTTCTAATTCTTTTCATGACCCAACCCCAGCACCCCTCATCTCTTCCAGACCTATAACTAGACTAAAGTCCCAACAGGCCCCTAAAGGTGAGGTACAATGTATCACACATGAGGAGGTACATTATACTCCAAAAGAACTGAGTGAGTTTTCCAATTTATATAGACAGAAATCAGGGGAATATGTGTGACAATGGATTCTAGGATTGTGGGATAATGGTGGGAGGAATGTAAGGCTGGATCAGGCTGAATTTATTCATATGGGCCCACTAAGCAGAGATTCTTCATTCAATGATATAGCTTGAGTGGTTAGAAAAGGTTTTAACAGTTTGTTTAGATGGTTAGTTGAAACATGGATCAAAAGGTGGCCAACATTACCTGAGGTTGAAATGCCAGAACTGTCCTGGCATTTGGCATAATATAGATGAGGGAATCCAGAGGCTTAGAGAGATTGGGATGTTAGAGTGGATTTATCATGCAATGCCTCCTCTTACACCCCAGGAATGTCCAGAGGATGGTCCTTTTACCAGAACAGTGAGAAATAAATTTGTGAGACTAGTACCATCATCCCTGAAGATCTCTGTGGTTGCACTTCTCTGTAGGTCAGATATTACTGTGGGAATGGCTGTTGCTGAGCTGGAATCCTTAAACACAGTGGAGATGATGGGATCCTGAGTTGGCAGAAGCCAGGTGGCAGCACTTAATCACCAAAGACACGGTAGACGTGGCTATTTTAATAGACAGCAAACTCAAAGCAGGCATCAAAATTATATGACTTGCAGAGGTTGCGGCATTGCCTAGTAAATCATGGGGTACCTAAAATGCAATGGAAGTGCAGTCTACTTTATTCTTCTTCGAGCTGTATAAACAAGAGTTCTAGGTCAAGTGAATGAAGTCTAACCTGAATTACAAAAACACAGAGTCACGGCCACTTAATCAATTTCCAGCCTTGAGACAGTTTACAGACCCAGAGCCCCTTGAATGAAGAGGAGACCAGGTCCCTTTGCAGGGGAACCCTGTTACAGTGGCACAAATTTATACTGTTAATCTTCTTCCAAGCCTTCCCCAAGGAGACCAATGGCCTTTTACCAGGGTAACTGTGCATTGGGGAAAAGGAAATGATCAGATATTTCAGGGATTATTAGACACTGGTTCAGAAGTGACATTAATCCCAGGGGACCAAAAATGTCTCTGTGGTCCACCAGTCAGAGTAGGGGCTTATGGAGGCCAGGTGATTGATGGAGTTTGAGCTCAGGCCCATCTCACAGTGGGTCCATTGGGCCCCCAGATCCATTCTGTAGTTATTTTCCCAGTTCCTGAGCAACCAGCAGAATCCCCACATTGGCTCTCTAACTTGTGTAGTGAGGGCTATTATGGTGGGAAAAGCCAAGTGGAAGCCATTAGAATTGTTCCTACCTAGCAAAATAGTAAATCAGAACAATACCAGATTCCTGGAGGGATTGCAGAGATTACTGCCACTCTTAAGGACTTGAAGGATGCAGGGGTGGTGTTTCCCACCACATCCCCATTCAACTCTCCTATTTGGCCTATGCAAGAAACAGATGGGTCTTGGACGATGACAGTAGATTATTGTAAACTCAACCAGGTGGTAACTCCAATTGCAGCTGCTGTTCCAGATGTGGTATCATTGCTTGAGCAAATCAATACATCCCCTGGTACCTGGTATGCAGCTATTGATCTGGCAAGTGCTTTTTTCTCAATGCTTATTAGTAAGGACCACCAGAAACAGTTGGCTTTCAGCTGGCATGTCAGCAATATACTTTCACTGTTCTACCTCAGGGTATATCAACTCTACAGCCCTATGTCATAATTTGTCTGCAGGGACCTTGATCATTTCTCCCTCCCAAAAGACATCACACTGGTCCATTATATTGATGATACCATGTTGATTGGACCTAGTGAGCAGGAAATAGCAACTACTCTAGACTTACTGGTAAGGCATTTGCATGTCAGAGGATGGGAGATAAATCCAACAAAAATACAGGGGTCTTTCACCTCAGTGAAATTTCTAGGTGTCCAGTGGTATGGGGCATGTCGAGATATCCCTTCGAAGGTGAAGGAGAAGTTGCTGCATCTGGCCCCTCCTATGACCAAAACAGAGGCACAACACCTAGTTGGTCTATTTGGATTTTGGCGACAACATATTCCTCATTTGGGTGTGTTACACTGGCCCATTTGTTGAGTGACCAGAAAAGCTACTAATTTTGAGTGGGTACCTGAACAAGAGGGGGCTGTGTGACAAGTCCAGGCTGCTGTACAAGTGCTCTGCCACTTGGACTGTATGATTCAGCAGATCCAATGGTGCTGGAAGTGTCAGTGGCTTGTTGCAGCCTTTCAGCAACCCCTGCAAAATAAGAAACACAGACGCGGACACTTCCTGCAGAATGAGTCACACAGACTCACAGATGACAGACAAGATGACTGCATCCCCAAAGAGCTTCAGCTTCTTGATTTTATTAAAATAGCTTTCGCACAGATCTTTTGCTGACCAGGCCTGCTTTTTAGTATATTACTCCCTTGCTCTCTTGTTACTTTCAATCTAGCCTCCCGGATATCTAGGTAGCAAAAAGGGAACATTCCATACTTCGTGTGTGAAAGTAGGAACAAAACAAGTTTGTTTGCAGAACATGTTTTTCTCCTTTATCCCCAAATAAGGCTCAAGGCCAGGAGCTCGCTGTTTGCAGCAGACCTCCTCAAGGTCACTTTGAAGCCAGTCACTCCCAATAAATTCCGCAGGTTTTCTTTTAACCCTTTGGCTCCTACATGATTCAGCAGATCCAATGGTGCTGGAAGTGTCAGTCGCAAATAGAGATGCTGTCTGGAGCCTTTGACAGGCCCTATAGGAGAATAGCAACACAGACCCTTAGGATTTTGGAGCAAAGCCTTACCATCTGCTGCAGATAACTACTTTCCTTTTGAGAAACAGTTTTGGCCTGCTACTGGGCTGTAGTAAAGACTGAACGCTTAACTATTAAGCGTTACCATGAGACCTGAATTGCCTATCATGAGCTGGGTGTTGTCTGACCCACCAAGCCATAAAGTTTGGCATGCACAGCAGCACTCTATTGTAAAATGGAAATGGTATATATGAGATAGGGCCAGAGCAGGTCCTGAAAGCACAAGTAAGTTACATGAAGAAGTGGCCCAAATGCCCATGGTCTCCACTCCTTCCACATTCCCCTCTTTTCCAGGCCAGAGCTGTGGCCTCTTGGGAGTTCCTTACAGTGAATTGACTGAGGAAGAGAAAACTCAGGCCTGGTTTACAGATGGTTCAGCATGATATGCAGGTACCACCCAAAAGTGGACAGCTGCAACACTACAACCCCTCTCTGGGGTGTCCTTAAAGGACAATGATGAGGGGTAATCTTTCCAGTGGGAAGAACTTCGAGTGGTGCACCTGGTTGTTCATTTTGCTTGGAAGGAAACCTAGCCAGAAGTAGGTTTGTGTACTGACACATGGGCTGCTGCTAATGGTTTGGCAGGATGGTCAGGGACTTAGAAAGACCATAATTGGAAAATTGGCAACAAAGATTTCTGGGGAAATAGTATGTGGATAGACCTTTTTGAGTGGGCTAAAAACATGAACATATTTGTGTCCAATGTGAATGCGCACCAGAGGGTGACTTAAGCACAGGAAGGTTTTAATAATCAAGTGGATAAGATGATCTGTTCTGTGGATACCAGCCAGCCTCTTTCCCCAGCAACTCCTGTCATTGCCCAATGGGCTCATGAGCAAAGTGGTCATGGTGGTATGGATGGAGGTTATGCTTGGGCTCAGCAACATGGACTTCTCACCAAGGCTGACTTGGCTACAGCCACTGCTGAGTGCCCAATCTGCCTGCAGCAGAGACCCACACTCGGCCCCCAATATGGCACTATTCCCCGAGGTGACCAGCCAGCTACATGGTGGCAGGTTGATTACATTGGGCCACTCCCTTCATGGAAGGGGCAGCAATTTGTTCTAAATGGAATAGACACATACTCTGGATATGGGTTTGCTTTCCTTGCACACAAACTTTCCTTGCCAAAACTACCATCCGTGGGCTTACAGAATGCCTTATCCATCGTCATGGTATTCCACATAGCATTGCTTCAGATCAAGGAACACACTTCACAGCAAATGAAGTGTGGGAATGGGCACATGCTCATGGAATTCTCTGTCTTACCATGTTCCCCATCATCCAGAAGCAGCTGGATTGATAGAATAGTGGAATGGCCTTTTGAAAACTCAATTATGGTGCCAACTAGGTGGCAATACCTTGAAAGGCTGCAGTAATATTCTCCAGGAAGCTGTATATGCTCTGAATCAGCGTCTCCTGCATGATGCTGTGTCTACCATAGCCAGGATTCATGGGTCTAGGAACCAAAGTGTAGAAATAGGAGTGGTACCACTCACTATTACCCCTAGTGATCCACTAGGAAAATTTTGCTTCCTGTCGCTGTGACCCTGAGCTCTGTTGGTCTACAGGTTTTAGCTCCAAAATGGGGAGTGCTTCCTTCAGGAGAAACAACACTGATTCCATTAACCTGGAAGTTAAGATTGCCACCTGGTCACTTTGGGCTACTTATACCATTGGATCAACAAGTCAAGAAGGGAATTACATTATTGTCTGGGGTCATTAAACCTGACTATCAGGGGGAAGTAGGACTGCAACTATGTAATAGGGGTAAAGAAGAGTTTTCTTGGAATATAGGAGATCCCCTAGGGCATCTTTTAGTACTACCATGCCCTGTGATTAAAATCAGTGGAAAACTGCAACAACCCAATCCAGGCAGGACTATCAATAGCTCTGAAACTTCAGGAATGAAGGTTTGGGTCACCCCACCAGGCAAAGAACCACGGCCAGCTGAAGTGCTTGCTGAGGGTAAAGGGAACATGGAATGGGTAGTGAAAGAAGGTAGTGATAAATATGAACTTTGACCACATGATCAGTTACAGAAATGAGGACTGTAATGCTATTTTGTTCATGTTATACTATTTAAGTTGTACGATATGAAGTTTAAGAATGAATAATGCCAAAAGATTTTTGCTCTATTCTAGAGAGATTTAATGTGTTTCCAGTTATATGCAGGACACTTGAGTATTGTTAGGTAAAAGATAAAATGTGTTTTATTGTTTTTATTTGGAAATTGGGTATGGTTTAAGGTGATATATATAGCTGCCAAGTTGACAAGGGGTGGACTGTCATGGTCAGGTTCATGTGTCAACTTGGCCAAGATATGGTGCCTGTTTGTCTGCTTGGGCAAGTGCTGTCCTGTGTATTGCAATGATGACATTTCATAGAATTAGATCATGATCACATCAGCTGCATCCACAGCTGATTCCATTTGTAATCAGCCAAAGAGGAGTGTCTTCTGCAATGAGTGATGCTTAATCTAATCAATGGGAAGCCTTTTAAGGAGGATTCAGAAGAGACAAGCTCTGTTCCTTCTTCGGCTGGTGAACCTCTCCTGTGGAGTTCATCCAGACCCTCAGCTTCACAACCTGCACTGCGGATTTTGGACTCTGTGTTCCTGTGGTCACGTGAGACACTTTTATAAATTTTATAATTGTGACTGTTCCCTGTTCATTCTGCTTCTCTAGAGAACCATAACTAATACACCATCAAAAGATCTTTTATTCCAATTTCCTGAGAAATGTTGGCATTCAGTTCTTGTAGGAATTTACTTCTAATAAACCTAAATAGAAATTCAATGATGAAAACAATGTGAAGTGAGCCAAGACAGTAAAGACAGGGGCGACTGTAAGAGGTTGCTGTCAGCTCAGTGGGTATACATGAGATCCAAGAAAAGATGTGCTCTCACTGTGCATATTCTTTCTAATGCCCTATTCTGTCACATTTGCATGTTGTTGGGTCTTCTGAAAATCTTCAATAATGCAAACTCCAATAGGTTAGATGGAAGTTAAAATTAAAGTTGAGGCATGAGGTAGATAAAAAACAAGACCTGGCACAATATCAGTTTTCCTAGAATTTAAGAAAAACTAGTAGGATATATAAATCAATAACACATAAATATTGTTGGAGTGTGTTGTTCAAAACCAAGGAATTTGGTTGCATGTTACCAAAATTCAAATAATATTAAGATGATCTGATATTACAATGCCCAATGGATGACTGAGAAGACATGAAAATGAGCACATGCTTGAAAGCTGTAGACCTTTGAAAATTAGCTTTCTCCACACTCCATACTTTTAAGTATAATGAGTCATTTATCTTTAGGTTCACACCCTATTTTTCAGCTCTGGACACTAAAATCCACACATATTCCTAGTGATAGCACTGAGATCCCAAACCATAAAACTACTGTGCTCATTTGTTATATGCCCCAGAAAAGCCATGTTCTTTTCTTAATCTAACCTAGTGGGGGCAGACCTGCTTTTCAGGGAGGAAACTTGATGATTAGATTATTTGCTTGGAGACATAACATATTCAATTATGGGTCGACCTTTTGATTACATGGAGATGTGACCCTCCCCATTTAAGGTGTGTCTTGATTTGCTTACTGGAGTCCTTTAAAAGGGGAAACATTTTGGAGAAACCTCAAATGCAGATGCAGACACAGATATTCCGAAATGCAGAAGCCCCAGAAGACACCAGGAGCTGAGAGAACCACCAGAACTTAGACAGAAACCAGAGCCAACATAGATGCAGAGTTTTAGAGATACAGAGTATGCAAAACCCAGCAGACATTGCCATGTGCCTTCCCATGAGTTGCCAAGCAAGGACCCACCATACTGAAAAGCCAAAACCTGGAGAGAACCAAAGAAAGCTAAGAGGAGAAATTCAGTGTTTGCCCCAGAGAAGCTAATAAAGGACCAGTAGATACCAGCCTTGTACTTTCCATGTGACAAAGGAAGCCCAAATGCCATCCAGCCCTTTCTTCAGAGTAAAGGTATCTTTCTCTGGATGCCTTAGTTGGACATTTCAGTAGCCTTAGAACTGTAAATTTGTAACTTAGTAAACCCCCTTTATAAAAGCCAATCCATTCCTGCCATATTGCATTCCAGCAACATTACAAACTAAAACACTACCCATCCCTGTGTTTTTGAAAAACTCTAGTTTCTTGTCACCAATATACAGCTGATAGTCTTATTTCCCAAACACAGTGGACAGATTATTCTTCATCAAGACAGCTGTGATTAACTCATATCTCTCTTCAGTACCTCCTAATGGATTAGCATTGTTAACAAAATATATGTATATATGTTATACATGGATGATATATATCTATTATATGTTTTGTTTTTTCATGTTTGTTCTTCAGTACAGTCCCATTTCTATGGCTTCTAGAAATTCACCCAAATCTCTAGTCCACTCTCACCTATGATCTCACTCTCACTTATGTTAAAGATTTACTCCATTTTTTACACCATTTTTGTCATCTAAGTGTGATATTGAAAGAGAAGTAAAATATAAACCTGTGCAAAGTTCACATTTTGGGCAAGATATTCTGCTGATTCATATAAAAAGAAACTGTGAAAACACTTATGTATTATTTAGTGGATATTTAGATGTAAATGATGTTACCATATTGTCAAATTCACCCAGTTGTCTGAGACACTGCTAATTAAAACCACACCATTGAAATACTAACAACATAATGAAAATTTTCATTATTATGAAAAGTGCATTTATTTTCTTAATCTGAAGATTTAAAAGAACTCATAGTTTTCTTTATTTATGTGTGTGTATGTGTGTGTATGTGTATACATGTACATTTTCTTGTTATTTTACAGTAAACTTCTACTGTTTGGAAAACTGTTCAAAGAAACAAGATAACTAGGATTCATGCAAAACACTCAAGCAGACAATCAAAATAGAACAGTATTTTACAAAATCTGTGTTGTAGACTAGTTATAGTAGTGTACTATTGAATACTTATTTTAGATTTTCCAAAATTTCCTTGATATATGCCTATTAGTACTACTAGTTGTAGTATCAATGTTATCATTTTCATGCTAAGAAAAATGTACATGGCTTGTGGGCTCTCTGCTTCTTGTGACTATGTCATTCTTCTCTGCTCTCTCTGAATTACTTATTCTCCAAAATGTTTCCTCTTTTATAGGACTTCAGAAACTAATTGAGACCCACCCAAATGGGTGGAGACATGTCATCACCTAATCCAGTTTAACAACCACTCTCGATTATATCACATCTCTAAGGAGATGATCTAATTACAGTTTCAAGCATGCAGTATTGACTAGGGATCATTCTGCCTTTATGAAATGGAATTTAGATTAAAACATGGCTTTTCTAGGGGACATACATCCTTTCAAACCAGCACATACACTTACAAACCTCAACAAAACTCAATGGCAAAGGAGAAGTCAGTTATTGGTAAAAATATTTTCTTCTTCCTTTTCCAAATCCTAAGACTTAAAATTATGCTTCACTTCTTGATAAGTCTTAGAATTTATTTGTTGTCATAGAATACTTGTCTTCCAACTTTTTGAGCATGACCTATAGTAAGAAATACATTTTACTTGAGTATATCAAGTAATGACACACATGTAACAAGTGAAATTAAAGTATCATGAAATACTTTAAGTATATATATATATAATTATATATATATATATAGATAGATGAGAGGCAATGAAATTGATTATTTCCTTTTTTTGTGTGTTTCTTTTTATTATGTATTAGAAAGTTTTAGGTTTAAATTTTGCATATATACTGAGTTCCTATACAACACCCCATTAACATCTTGCATTAATATGGTACATTTGTTACAATTCATGGAAGAACATTTTTATAATTGTTTTAGTTTCTTGGGTTGATCGAGAAAATGCCATGCAATAGGTTGGATTATGTAATGAGAATTTATTATCTTATGGTATTGAGGCTAAAAGAAAGTCGTAAATGAAGGCATCATCAAAGTGATGCTTTCTCTTCAAAGACTATGCCATTCTCGGGCTGACAAACTTGGTCCTCAGTTTGTCACATGGCAGGCACATGGTGGCCTCTCCTGGGTTTCCTGTTCTCTTCTGGGTTTCATCAATATAGGCTTCCCATGGATTTCTCTCTATTTGAATTTCATTCTGCTTATAAAGGACTCCAGGAAAGAGGATTAAGACCTATCATGATTAAGGTGAGCTGCACCATTTAAACTGAAGTAACCTCATCAAAATGTCCTACTTACAATGGGGTCACACTAAAGGAATGGACTGAGTTTTAGAACATGTTTTGATGGGGTACATACAGCTTCAAACTACCACACTCCACCCTCTGGACTTCAAAAAGACATATTCTTTCTTTATGCAAAATATGTGCATTCCATCATAATATTCCAAAAATCCATAAGATATTTTTAAAATAATATTTAATACAAAGTCTCATCAAAATTCTTTAGGGTGTGGTCTGTCATGGAGCATAATTCCCCTCTGTCTGTGGGTCTGTATTACTAATAGTCCATTACTTTTAGTAGGAATCACTGTGTTGTACAGCCCTGTTTGTTTGTTTTAATTTTTATTCTATTAACACATATTCAACCTAAAATTTTTCCTTTTAACCACATTCAAATATATATTTCAGACTTATTATTTGCATTCACAATGTTGTCCTATCGTAACCACCATCCATTACCAAAATATTTCTATTACTCAAAAGAGGACCTCTGTCCAATTTAAGCATTAACTCCCAATTCTCTTCCCCACCCCATTCCCTGGTAATCTGAATTCTAGATTTTGACTATGAAATTGCTGTCTCTAATTATTTCATACCAATGATGTCAAACAATACTTGTCCTTCTGTGTCTGGCTTATTTAACTCAACATGATGTCTTCAAGGTTCATTCTGTTGTTGCATGATTTGGGATTGTTTTCTTTTTATGACTGAATAATATTCCATTGTATGTACATACCACATTTTATTTATCCATATAAATTGATAGAAACTTGGAGTGTTTCCATCCTTTGGCAATTGTGAATAATCCCATTATGAAGATCACTGTGTGTAAACATCAGTTCAAGCACCTACTTTCCATTCATTTGTGTATGGACCTAGTAGTTGGATTGTCAGATCATATGCATATAGTTCTATACTTAGATTTCTGAGGAACCACCAAACTGTTTTCCACAGTGGCTGCATAATTTTTGTCTTTCACCAGCAAAAAATGAGTGTTCCTACTTCTCTCCATCCTCTCCAACACTTCTAATTTTTGTTCATTTAATAGTAGCCATTCTAATGGGTGTTAAATGGTATCTCTAAGTTGTTTTTCAGTCTCTTCTTTTTTTCTTTTTTTTGCATGAGCAGGCATCAGGAACCGAACTTGGGTCTCTGGCATGGCATGTGAGAATTCTGCCACTGAGCTACCATACCACCACCCTCTCAATGTGGTTTTGATTTGCAATTCTCTTATAACGAATGACCTTACATATCTATTCATGTGTGTTTTGACCATTTGTATAGCTTATTTGGAGAAATATCTAGCCAATTATTTTGCCCATTTTTAAAAAGTGTTTTGTCTTTTAATTGCTGCATTGTAGAATTCCTTTCCATATTCTGGATACTAAAACCTTATGGGCTATGTGGTTTTCAAATATTTTCTCCTAATGTTTAGGTTGTCCTTTTACTTTCATGATAAAGTACTTTAAGGCACAGAAGTTTTTAATTTTGATGAGTCCCTTTTATTTATTTTTCTGTTTTGCTCGTGCTTTGGGCACAAAGTCTAAGAAACCATTGCATAACACAAGGCCCTGAAGATACTTCCCTGCATTTTCTTTGAGGAGTTTTATGCATCTAGTTCTTCCATTCAGATCTATGATCCATTTGGGTTTGTTTTTTTGTATATGGTGTGAGGTAAGGGTCCAACTTCATTCTTTTGCACATGCAAAAGAGCATTTTCAGCACCATTTGTGGAAGAGACTGCTCTTTCCAATTGAGTGGATTTGGTGCCCGTTCAATAATCAGTTGACCATAAATGAGAGGGATGTTTTCTGAAATCTTAGTTCTATTCCATTGATCTGTATGTCTCTCCTTGTGCTAGCGCCATACTGTTTTGATTACTATGGCTTTGCAACAAATGAAAATTGGGAAATGTGAGTTCTCCAACTTCATTCTTCTGTCCAAGCTGGCTTTGGCTTTGTTGAAATCTTCTATTTCATCTTATTTTAATGCAATTCCACTGAGATATATTCATCATTTTATCAATGCAAAGTGTATAATCAATGCCTTACAAGATCACGTATTTGTGCACTTATCACCACAATCAACTTTAGAACAATTTCATTACTCAAAAACAGAAAAAAAGAAATATGTAAATAAAAAGGAAACCCAAAACATCCTGTGGTAGTTAGATTCAGTTGTCAACTTGGCTAGGTGAAGGCACCTAGTTCTGTTGCTGTGGACATGAGCCAATGGTAGGTGAATCTCATCTGTTTCTAATTACATCTGCAGTCGGCTAGGAGGCGTGTCTGCTGCAATGAGTGACCTTTGACTTACTTGGCTTGTGCTTAAATAGAGAACACAATGTAGCACAGTTTAAGCAGCTCAGCATTCCTCATCTCAGCACTAGCAGCTCAGCCCAGGCCTTTGGAGATGCAGAAAGAAGTCACCCTGGGGAAAGTTGTTGGAACCCAGGGGCCTGCAGAGAAGACCAGCAGAGACCATCTTGTGCCTTCCACATAAGAAAGAACCTCAGTGGAAAGTTAGCTGCCTTTCCTCTGAAGAACCAACAAAATAAATCCCCTTTTATTAAAAGCCAATCCATCTCTGGTGTGTTGCATTCCGGCAGCTAGCAAACTAGAACACATCCTATACCCCTTATCTGTCTCTATTATTTTTTAACAGATTTATCAACACAATGCGCAATCCATCCTATGTATGCTATCAATGGTTCTTGGTACAATCACATAGCTTTGTGATGGTTAGGTTCTGATGTCAACTTGGCCAAATGTTTATGCCCAGTTATCTGGTCAGGCAAGCACTGGTCTGACCATTGCTGCAAGAATATTTTGTGGCTGATTGTTAAATCAAAAGGCTGGTATATTAAGTCATCAGTCAGTTGATTGCATCTGTGGCTGATTACATCTGCTATCTACTAACGCATGCCTCCCACAAAGAGATAATCCAATCAGTTGAAGGCTTTTATGAGAGAAGAGAGTTTTTTACTGCTTCTTCACCCAAGGAGCTTCTCCTCTGGAGTTCATCCAGATCCTTCATCAGAGCTGACAGCTTCTTGTCCTACAGATCAGCCCTACAGATTTTGCACTCTTGCATTCCCATGGTTTCATAAGGCACCTTTATAAATCCCATATTTACAGATCTCTTCTGTTGGTTCTGTATCTCCATAGAACCCTGACTAGCACAGTTATGCATTCACCACTGCAGTTAATATGAAAGCATTCTCAATTCTTCTGAAGCAAAGAATCTCACAACTCTTCTATTCCCATATTATTGATAGTTAGCTGTAGTATAATGCCTTTCTTACCATTATTACAAGAATGGTACAATGTTGCTGCTAACTATAGGAGGGAAAAATGGAAGGATCTGAAAATGTCAATGATTATAAGATTTCAAAATAAGTTTCTAAGCAGCAAGAGAATTGGAGATGTTGCAAAGGGAATGTTCAGTATATATGAATGTTTTAAAAATATAATTTATGTACATCATAAAACATCATTAGAAAAATCAGAGGACAAGGCAATTAGTGAGAAAAAATGAACGACATCCGATATAAAAGTGCAATAGCTTTTATTTTTGTATGCTGTATGGCAGGGTCTTATTGTAGCATAATTTGTTGTATTTTGGGGTTTTTTTTTTCTTGGGGGGCGTGTTTGTTTTGGGGAAGTGCATGGACCAGGAATCAAACCTGGGTCTCCTGCATGGGAGGTGAGAATTCTACCACTGAACTACCCTTGCACCCCCCTGCAATAGGTTTTTGATGCAAACTGTATATATAAATAACAAGAAAAACATAAGGCTCGGTGAAAAACTAGGCAAAAGACATAAACAAGAACTTTTCAGGAAAAACAAGATACACTAGTAAACAAAGATACATAAATCACATTATTTTATATATCTTCTATTCGGAAAATGCCCAAATATGTCAGGCACTTTATTAAATATTGATGATGTGATACCAAATCCAACATCCTAGATACTCAACAGAACAAAGTTTTTATTATCCAAAAGTTCCAATTTGCTACTTATTATTTTATTATCCAAAAATTAGTTTACTAGTTGTTCTTTAACCTGTGCTTATATCTATGCACCTATCTCCTTTCCTAGTGTCTCTCCTATTGGTTCTTTTCACATATTATGTGAACTATTATGGTTAGTTTTATTGCTTGCAGTCTCTCTCTCCAATCAAATGCCAGATCAATTTTCTGAATTGTGCCCCCATGAAGACTTCAATCCTATTACTGTGGTCCCAGGGAAACTTCAATATTTAATGCTTCTAAGATAAATTCAAATTCCAATAGCTCTCACGATCAGGTTTGCCAGCTTTTTTATTCTGTCTATCCATTGTTCACTTACCTTATCCTTCAACTAAATGTCAAACTCATTTACATAAACATTGACTCTTCTCATGATATTATTCCTGTTTTCCCCCCAATCCTCAAAAATATTTCCACTCTTTAACATGCTAGACTCATCTTTATTGACTGAAATCCCAAGATTTTATAATATACTCAACAAAATTTAAAATTGCTTGTGAATAACTTGCATTCCTTTTTATTCATAAATATATATTCAATATCCTTATTAGATTGTAAACATTATACAATTAAATGTGATTAAGTTACTGTGAATAGAACTGTAAAATGCTAGAAGATAAACACAGTATTAACCAAATCTCAGCCTTTTTTGCAAGTGACCTAGATGAACTACAGTAAGCTATTCTATATTTCAAAGTGTGCATTTTTATTCCACAATCATGAAAAATAATGCCTAACACTTGGTAATACACATGAAGGTCGTAATTTAGTGTCTAGGAGATGTTACGTTCATAGTAAGTAATTTTTCTTTCTCTACCAGCAGTGTGTCCAAATGTAAATCTCTTGGGCCCTGTATTTCTTTACTTGTAAAATAAAAACAATAAAATCTGTCCTACCCACCTGACAGGTACGCATCCAAAAACGAATGCCTCAAAAAGCACAGGAAAAGATGTTCGGCATCATTAACTATAAGGAAATGCAAAATTAAAACCACAATGAAATATCATCCCACATGTACTAGAATGGACACCATTTTAAAAAACAGAAACTTTCAACTACTTGAACTGATTCAGAGAAGTGGGAATACTCATTCAATGCAGGTGACTATGTAAACTGGTGCTACACCCATGTGATATTAGGGATATACCTAGAAGAACTGAAAGCAAGGATTTAAAAAGATATTTGCATACTAATGTTCAACATGGCATTAGTTTGTTAGCTGTTAGATTGCAATATACCAGAAATGGAATGCTTTTAGACAGGGAATTTAGTAAGTTACAATTTACAATTCCAAGCCTATGAAATGTCCAAACTAAGGCTTCCAGGGAGAGATACCTCAATTCAAGAAAGGCCAATGGATCTGGAACAGCTGTCAGCTGGGAAGTCACGTGTCTGGCATCTGCCGGTCCTTTTCTCATGGACTCCATTGCTTTCAGCCTCTGTTCCTGTCAAGGCTCCTCACTTTGCTTTTCGGGCTGGCTTTCATCTCTTGGCTTCCCTTGGCTCTCTCTAGGTTCTGCTTTGTTTAAAATGCATGGTGATGTCTGCTGGTCTCCAAGTATCTCCAAACATCCATGTCTCTGTTCTCCAAGTGTTGGCATCTGTGTCAGCTCTGTCATTTTTGACTCTCTCCAAAATGTTTCCTCTTTTAAATGATTCCAGTAAACTAATCAAGACCCACCTGGAATGGTTGGAATCACATTTCTATTTAATCAAATGTCACACCCACAATTGGGAATTGGGTGTATAACATCTCTGTGGAAATAAACTAATTAAATTTCCAACTTACAGTATTGGATCAAGATTAAAAGAAATGACTACTCCCACAGAATTGGATCAGAATTAAAACATGGTCTTTCTGGGATACAGAACTCTTTCAAGCTGGTACAGCATTATTCAAAAGATGGAAGCAACACAAGTGTTCATTAAATTGATGAATGGACAAATGAAATGTGGTATACACATATGAAAGAATATTATTCAGCTGTAAGAAGGAATGAAGTTCTGATGCATGCCATAACATAAAGGAACCTTGATGACTGAAATAAGCCAGAAAGAAAAGGACAAATATTGTGAGCTCCCTGGTAGGAACTAATCATAATAAGCAAGCTTATAGAGAGAATCTAGAATGTAAGTTACCAGAAGATTGACTGGGGTTAGAGAATGGGCAGTTGTTAACTTGTACAGAATTTCTATTTAGGCTGATGGTAAAAGTTTGAAAATGGGTGGTGGTGATGGTAACACATTATTGTGAATGTAATCAACAACAGTGAGCTATATAGGTGAATGTGATTAAATAAAGAAACTTAGGTGTATATATTATGAGAATAAAAATTAAAAGATAGAACTCTACAACACAGTGAACCATATTGTAGCAGATAATACATAAGCATGTTCTTTCAAGTGTAATAACAATTGTACGATACCAATACAAGGTGATAATAATAGAGAGTGATATGGGAAAAATAAGCTAATGTAAGTAATGGATGGCAGCTATTTTAATAAAATTATCAATTGTAACAAAAGTAGATACTGTTAAACATACAGCACAAATATAAAAATAGTATCATTAATAGTAGTAATAAATGCTCCACATTTATTCAAGGTGTTGATGGAGAGGTTGTGTATGGCAAACCTATATTTTATGCATGATTGTTTTGTAAACTCACAACTTCTCTAATCGAAAGGTAAGAGGCAACATTTAAAAAGTTTTTACTAGGTGGAAGTGATATAGAACACACACAGTGCCTGCCCTCAATGACTCTCTATAAGCTACTGCTCTGATACAAAAATAAAAGGCACCTTCTGACATGGCTTAAGCAGAGAGAAGAACTTCCCTACATCACTCAGCCACCTGGACCTGGATGTGGCTCCTGGACCGCAGGGAGCAGTGTTTTTACTGTCACCTGTCTCTTTATCTCTGCTTCAGTTTTCTCTTTCTGCATGTCCCTTCTCTCTGCTTCTCAAACCATGGTAGAAGAGGGCCAAACACAACTGAATTTTTATAATACAGACATATAGGGACTGTCCCTCTCTTTCCCTGTTGGTTACTTCCCTGGCCCCTACTCCCCACTTATGCCTTGTTATAGATTAAATCATTATTTTGTTTTTAGGTTGCTACCAGAATGTAATATACCAGAAATGGATTGGCTTTTACAAAAGGGATTTGCTAGGTTACAAATTTACAGTTCTAAAACCATGAAAATGTCCAAATTATGGTATCAACTAGAAGATACTCTCGCTCACGAAAGACTGACTCCATATGGGGTTTCTCTGTCACATGGGAAAGCACATAGTAATGTCTGCTGGCCCATTTTCTTGGGGTCATTGCTTTCAGCTCCTGGTTCCAGTGGCCTCCTTTCTAAACTTCTATCTCTTTCTGTCTCTCTGTGAACTCCTTAAGACTCCAGTGAAGCAATTAAGACCTACCTTGAACGGATTCACCACATCTCCATGGAAACAGCCTAATCCAAAGAACCCACCCACAATAAGCCTGCACCCACAAGATTGGATTAAAAGAGCATGGCTTTTTGGGGTACATAACAATTTCAAACCAGCACATGCATGTCCTCCATAAAGACATGCTTAAGTCTTAACTGTGACTGTGAACCGATTTGGAAATGGGATACTGGAAGTTGACATTATTTGAGGTGAAGCCAATAGATTCCTGTTGTTTAAACCAAGAAAAACAGGACCAAAATCATTAATATGATTCAAATGTCAGTATTTCATAAAATAAATATTCAGGGATGCCCCATGCCCTTCTCTCTCCTTTCCATCCCATTTTACCTCCCATTAAGTAACCAACTTCATTAGTTTCTAATTCATACTTCCATGTTTCTTTTTACAATGTTTCTCCTTCTTTCTTACCCGAAAGTTTACATACTATAAAACTTCTTTTGCATCTTGCTTTTTTCTCTTAAAAATATATCCTAGAAATCACTCTGCATGAGTTCGGAGAGCTTCTCATATTTTCAGCTGGATTGTACTCCACACTTGGCTCCTAAGCTTGAGCATTTAGTTAGTTTCTAATATTTTATAATTACAAATAATGTCACAAAGTTAAAACTGATGCATAGTACTTTTTCCATCTTATTGGAGGTGTTTCTTGTATCTTCAAAGTAAATTCCCAGAGGTGAGATTAATGTGCCAAAACATAGATGCCTAGGTAGTCCTATTGCTTATTATCAAATTCCTCCCCACTGGAGCTTGTCAATTTTGAGCTCCAACAACAAGAAATGAGAATGTCCACTTCCGTATAGATTCACCTATAGAGTGCATGGTTGAACATTTGAATTTTGCTAATCTTATAGGTAATATATTGTAACTCAGTGTAGCTTCAATCTGCTTTTCTTTCATGAATAGTAGAAGTAATCTTTTCATAAGTTCATATTTTTTTATGAACTGTTCATTTATTTTGTCCATTTTCTGATATAGCTTTCCCTCAGTTTTTAATTCTTCTTTTTAAAATTAGGGACAGGTCCCCTTTCTCTGTGGTTCTATACTACTCTTGAGCAATGCAGCTCTATCCAAACTAACCTACCTCCTCTTCTGTGCTGGGGCTTGGCCTGGTCATGCACCTGCCACCCCCACCTGCCAAGTAGCTTCAACAGAGAAGTGGCTTGAGAGGAAGTGGCATCCACATAGGCCCTCATCAGAGGGGCAGATGCTTTGGAGTTCCAAGATCATGATGTCATCACCAGTCTCATCCTTGAGGGGTTTGGTCCTGTTCTGGAACTCTGCCATCTGCTAGCCAAGCAGGTCCTGCTGTTCCTGGTACAGCTGGACCACATCAAAGGCCTGGCTCTGAAACCAGTAGATCTCCACATACTCAGCATCCACGTATAGTGATGTGTGGCACAGGAACTTCACCTTTTCCCTGATGAGGGCCAGGATGGATGCTCCCCAGGCTTGATCACCATGGCCTCCTCTCGAATGGAGAAGCTAGAAGAAGTGCTCAAATCAACCTCTATCAAATTTAATTTTTTATCACCTAATTGCAGATCAAGAATCTAAAGTAAACCATTCAAATGGGGAAAATGGGGCATGCCACTGGATATCTGGTTTGTTTTACTCGGGGAGTAATTTTCTTTAAAAAAAATGTGACTTGTTAGATTAAGAAACACACAAGACACATTACAACATTACAGTGTGTGGTCCTGGACCAGCCTTTGGTTTGAAACAACCAGCTGCAAATAAAATGTTGGGACATGTATGCCAGTGTGAATGTTTTCAAGGAATTAATGAAGTGGAATGTTACTGAAAGGGATTCTTTGACAAAAAAGGCAAGTTTCAAAAACAGTTTGTACACTATGATCTAACTTAAAAAATTACACATTTGCTTAAATGTGTAGTGGAAACAATCAGAAAGGAAATACACCAAATTGTTGATGGCCAATTTCTGTATGATGGGGAATACGTGATTTATATTTTTGTTTTATTTTCTAATTTTTAATAATGCATAAGTATAGCTTCTTGATAACAAATGATACTTAAAGAATTAAAAACTATGACTAAAGACATGGGTGCATTTCAAAAGTAAAAAGAATACTTAGTAATTTTTCTTTTAATTTGTATTTTTATGTGATCAATAAAAATATTTTGTTCAGATGTTTGCACAACATCACTATTTCTACTGTTGAAATAAATATAACAAGATTTCACATTGAAGCAGTATAGGTTACCTGTACTCTTAATGATAAGCAAAAGAAGTAATGACATCAAAGCAACAAACCATTTAATTGAGTGGTATATTCGAGAATTTCACTGGCATACATCATGGACAATGAATCAAGCTATGTGAAATGTTCATATCCATGAGGATTTCAATGTAAGTAGCATGATTTTTAACAACAGATCTTGAAATGTTCTTTGCAAAGTTCTTCTTTTTCAGAGAGATTGAGAATATAAATATCTAAGACTAAAGATGAAAGTATTACTAATTTGAGAATACACATTGCACAAGAATCTATATTCAAACATAGTCATTAGAGCATAAATAAAACAGATTAAAATTCAACAATTCAGTGTACTTTTGATAGATGTTTTAGTTAATAAGTGATTAATATTTGAGACTTAGAATGTGTCTGACTTTGTAAAATTAGGGATTCCATATATCTGTAAACAATATTAAACATGTATACTGCCTTCTATTGTTAGTATTTGTTTTGTTTGTTGAACATGGTAACTAATTACTTTCTGTCACAATCTGTGATCTCATTAGTAATTACTCTCTCATTCTGATGGACTCTATTAGCTTTGATTTTGAAATACGTCATTGGAAAACCTCTATTTTGAACTTATATATCCATTTGTACATTATTTGACTTATACATAATTATATTTTGCTGAGTACTAATTTTACATTAAAATGATCATTTTCTGTTTTCTCCTCATCTCCCTGACTTTGACAAACATTTTTATCATATTAAATCAGTTTGCTTCAAGGACCATATTGGTTTCAGAATGTTATGAGGTTTACTTTTCATAATTCTTTTCATAACATTTATTACTTCCTTATTTCTCAGACTATAAATAAAAGGGTTCAGTAAAGGAACTACTAGGGTATAAAAAATAGCAACAACTATATCTTTATCTTCTTCTTTAACTGAACTTGGTTGACCATACACAAAAAGAAGAGAACCATAGAATATTGAAACAGAGAGAAAGTGGGATGCACAAGTGGATAAAGCTTTGCCTCTTCCTGCTTTGGATTTCATTTTGAAAATAGTGTAAAGGATGCAGAGATAAGTGATTACAACTATGGTAATAGTAAAGACTTGAATTGACCCTGCAAAGATAAGTACCATCAGTTCATTGATATAGGGGTCAACACAGGAAAGACTGCATAATGGAAAAATATCACAAAAAAAGTGATTGATTTGATGAGAACCACAGAATGTTAACCTAAATAGTAGCCCTACATGAATCATGGGATTCAAGTTTCCAGCTATGTAGGCCCCTGTGAGCATTTGAATGCAGAGTTTCTTTGACATCCTTGTGTGGTACAGTAATGGGCTGCATATTGCCACATACCGGTCATAAGCCATAGCTGCCAGAAGAAAGCAATCTGTAGTTTCAGCAAGACAGAGAAAATAAAATTGTGCCATGCATTCATAAAGGGAAATCATCTTGTCTTCTGAAAAGAAGTTTCCTAACATCTTGGGTGTAATAGCACAAGAACAGCAGGAATCCATCAGAGCGAGGTTGCCCAGAAAGATGTACATTGGTGTGTGAAGACGACGCTCCATATAAATCAATGACACCAAACCAAGATTCCCCACCATAGTGATCAGATACATGGCAAAGAATATCACAAACAGAAGGGACTTCAGGTCTGGTCGATCCGTAAATCCTGTGAGGATAAATTCTGTTGTCATTGAGTGGTTAACTTCGGTCATCTCCACCTTTTCTGTTGAGACAGGAATTATGAAGAAATAAGATTCTAATTTGGAGTGGGTCTTATTTCCCTATAAATTCCCTTTTATGCAACAGGCAGAGAGACTTCTTCAGTCATCCTCTATTGTCTTTCAAATACAGGCACACATACTTCTAGAGGAAATTATTTGCCTAAACTTCAGCTCTATGACCTCAAGCTCTGAAGTCAGGATATATAGAAGTATGTTGATAATTGCAAAGAGAGTCCTACAATAGTAAAGCTTTGCTGGGTGAATATATGCAAGGATGGTGTACAAACTATATTTGATTCAGTATTTCCAAATAATTTCATTGTTAGTTTTTGTTTTGAATATCCTTATCTGTATACTTAAAAAGCAACTGTTCTGTGTATGTACTTTTCCACTAAAAAAACATTTTTCATTTACTATCTCATTGGAATTATGTTTGAAAATTGTATAGACTAGATATGTTAATTTATATATCTTAGGAAGTACATAAAGAGTACTAAGAATGAAGGTGGGGATTGTTCACCATTAATGGAACTTGTCATGGAAATTGAGAAATAAATATACACATATTTATTTAATAAATAATTTGCATATATCAACTCAAATTTTTATCAACTCACTGTAGAACTTTTTCTTGCCTGTGCAGAACAAATTCTCTGAGAATACTTGCAAAAACAATTTGTATCCATTTATTTTACATATATCTTGCTTTAAAGGTCTCCTCAATGTTCTAAATATTAGGTTTATGGCCACCATATGCTAAAAATGGTGTATAAATTATGATATTTTACAGATGTAAAATATATTATTTGATTACTATTTAAGCTCACATTCTTTTGATCATTTCTAGATCTGTTTAACGTTACTGGAGTTCACTGGCCATAATTTCCCAATATTGGCATAAACAATATTCTGGTTCCAGAGAAACTCTAAACTTTGGCCCCTTTAAGATAAATTCAAATTCTATAGGATGCCATTTAAAGTTCTCTGTATCTTCATTTCCCACATTCACCAATAGCCTTTCCAGCTTTCTCACTCATCACTCAGTGCTCCTCTTCTTCCTCCCTCTCCCCCAAGTTCCACACTTCTTTCTGTACGTAATGATTCCGACCATGCTACTCCCTTGTTTTTGACCAAATATCAAAATTATTTCTATAAATTATTTGAGGCATAGTTTGCATATAATGCCACTTAGCAAAATTTTAACTAAATACTCCAGACCACACTTATCTCCTTTTTTTCAAGCCATCCAGTTTGTTTTATGTATCCAAAGCAATCTAGGATAATCTACATTAATTTTCTTTATAGATCCATGCCCAATTTCCTTATTAGATTAAGGCATTTGAGATTAATGGTGACATGTATCTTCTTAAAATATTTTTATTTGAAAAAACAGATAATACACTTAGAACCACCGAAAGTGCATATCTTAGCTAGCTTAACCATAGGCATATTTAAATAAAGTATCCAAATGCTCATTGTAAACCAATGTTTGCATAATAAGCTTCATAAAACAATTTTAAATTAAGGTAATAAGGAAAACAAATCTACGAATTCAGATAACAAAGTGTCTCGAATTCTAAATATTAGACCTTAACTGTGAATGTTCTCAAAATGTTCTTAAAATTTCAACTTATGTATGAGACTAAATCAAAAAATGTTTATTTGGTACAAAATTTATATTTTGACTATGCATGTCCTGATTTAACTTATGTAGGTAGTTGGTTGAACAACATAAGTACATGGAACCGTGGGTAGGTCATGAGATTTTGTTGGTTTGTCCAGTGATGCCCCGATTAATCCCAGAGTGATTCGATCAGTGAGTGGAAAAGTATTTGCAAAATCCCGTTCGGGGAACGACGAAAGCATTAACACCAGATCCTTACCGGCACTAACTTTGTCTTGTGAATTTAAATGTGCACACAGCTTAGCAGTAAGAAGGAAGTTCCACAAACATTAGTGAGGAGAAGGGACTGTAGTAGAGGAGGAGATCAGAGCCAGCAAGTCCTGATAGGGAGAGAAACTGAGGCAGTCCAGGCCTCACGTCCGCTTCTTGATCCTTAAAAGCAGAAAGTGCATGATGTTTTGAGTAAAGGGTGGAGAGTGAGAGAATGGACAGCAAAGATAAGTGAAGATTTTTTTTTAAATGCCTTTTTCTACTTTGAAACAATATAAAGTAGCCTTATTTAAAAAAAAAAAAACAACAACTTAAAATTGTTAAGTAACTCAATGAAGGTTTTCATCCACAAAAATCTTTAGGCGAAAATTTATACTATTTGAAGGCAAACCAGACCATGGTTAACTGTTCTTGTCACTCTTTCCTCAATTAACTGCAACTCTCCGAAGAGTAAGGGCTTCTATTTGTTCCTAGGCTGTAGCCACTCCTTCAGGGAAATCTGTGAAAGAAATTTTTGGAAAAGATGTACTTTAACCCAAGGAAACCTGACCTTTTAAACCGAAATAGAGTACTGACAGCGCTAGCCCTACGGGTATGCAAATGAGCATTTCGCTCATTTTGTGAGCCAGCAACTGCCGGTAGTTCTTGCATGGGTGGAGCCACGGCTGAAGGCAGCGTGATGCAGAACCCAAAATATTTATTGAGATGTTATCCAGTTCCCGGAGGCTTAGAAGCGCGGCCGGTCCTTCGCATTCTGCCCTACGCGCGCTCTTGGCATAGGTCACGGCCCCACGCGCTACAGACCCAGCAGCAAACTGCAAAATAAGAGAGCCCAGCGCTGAACCACTGTTAGGAGGATCTCTATTAAGATTATGAGCCAGCTGATACCTATTTGGGCGAATCGTTTTGTCCGCAATTAACCAAATTTCTTTCCAACTCGCTCTTCTAGTCCCCAAGCCAAAATTAGAATTATAATGAAAGAAGACTACTGAAGATAATTTTTTATCTACAACATGTTTCTTGATGAGAAACTTGACTAACTTGCAAGTTAATTCTATTTTTAAATCTCTTTAACTCAGTCTTCTCAAAACAAGACCTCAAAAAATTGTTTCACAACTCACTGTTATTTTTCTTCACGGAAATCTTTAGTAAAAGGCGAAAGACTTACACGGTTTTAAGAGAAACTTGACCATGAGAGTGATGGCCTTGCTCATCTTCCCAGATACTGGCAGATCACTTGTTGTGGTGGTGCCTTTGCACCTACCTTGTAAAGAATTATCCCAAACATGTTCACATTGGATACAAATCTTCTGACAAGAAAGTTATTCAAATAATAGTTATTCAAATAGATAATACCGGTAATAATTCTCATATATCTGCATTGCATTCTGGTATGCAAATTAGCTAGCCACACAAACCAGAACTTTCCCTAAACTCTGCCTCCTCTACAAATGAATGGAGAGACAGAGAGATGCGGGACTTGATTCCTGTTAAGTCCTGTCTTCCACGCAGCAAGTGCATGTGCTCAGTGTAGCATTTACCACTTCACAATTACCATTCTATCCTACCCTCCCTCTTTGATTCCTTTCTCTTCAAAAAAAAAAAAGTTCAAGTCGAAACATATTACAAATATCTATGTTGCTATAGTAATGACCTGTTAGTAAATACTTTCCTGATTTCAGAAAAACATGAAGACACAAATGTTTTTACAATTAACATATGAAAATCTTAACCACCTAAATGTATATCTTAGATAGCTTACCATAGGCATATTTATATAAATTTCTAAATAATCACTATAAAGTCTGTAAGAACAATGTTTCATAAAGCAATTTAAAATTAAAGTAAGGAAGGAAAAAGTCTACAAATATATATATATCAGAGTTCCTTAGATTCTAAATATTAAGCACTAGTTTAAATACTCTTTGATTAACTACCAAAACTCTGCACATTCTCAAAATATCAAACAGACTGTTATTACAAATATCAACGTTGCTATAGTTGTGACCTATGTTACTAAATATATTCAAATTTTTTATTTCAGGAATTTATTTTATCTATTGTTACTATAGCTGCCTGTATATTATTATTATTTTTTTTTACCATTTTTTAGTTGTAAGATATACATAAATAAAGCAAAGAAAGAAAAAAGCAATAATTTTCAAAGCACACTTCAACAAGCAGCTACAGAACAGGTCCCAGACTTTGTTATGAGCTAAGATTCTCTCATCTCCAAAACACTGTTCCAAAACACTGGAGGCTTTATCAGAGTCCAAAACACTGCTTCAAAACACTGGAGGCTTTATCAGAGTCATAATAACAAAATTATATAGTATCTGTCCTTTTGTGTCTAAACTTATTTCACTCAGCATTATGTCTTCAAGATTCATCCATGTTGTCATATGTTTCAGAACATCATTTTGCCTAACTGCTGTATTATATTCCTTTATATGAATATACCATGTTTTGTTCACCCACTCATCTATTGGTGGGCACCTGGATTGTTTCCATCTCTTGGCAATTATGAATTGTGCTGCTATGAGCATCAATGTGTAAATGTCTGTTCGGGTCACTGCCCTCAACTCTTCAGGGTATATACCAAGTATTTGTATTACCAGGCCTTCAGGCAACTGAATATTTAGGAATCGAAAGAAACTTTCTGAATATCATAAAGGGCATCTATGAAAAACCCAGAGCCAGCATCACACTTAATGGTGAGAAATTGAAAGCATTTCCCTTAAGATCAGGAAAAGACAAGGATGCCCATTATCACCACTATTATTCAACATCATATTAGAAGTCCTAGCTGGAATGATAAGGCAGGAGATAGAAAGAAAAGGCATCCAAATAGGAAAGGAAGAAGTAAACTTTCACTATTTGCAGATGAAATGATCCTTTACTTAGAAAACCCTGAGATATCTACAGCAAAGGTACTTGAGCAAATTAACAAATTCAGCAAAGTGGTGGAATACAAGGATAATGTACAAAAATCAGTAATGTTTCTATACAAAAGAATACATATCTGAGGTGATAACTAAGGAAAAAAAATTCCACTCAAAGTAACAACCAGAAAAATTAGGTATCTAGGAATAAGTCTAAACATGGATGTCAAGGACTTATACACAGAAAATAACAACAACAAAAAATTGCTGAAAAAAATAAAATTGACCTAAACGGATATAAACACATTCCATGTTCATGGATAGGAAGGTGATTGTCGTCAGGATGTCAATTCTACTCAAACTGATCTACAGGTTTAATGTAATACCAAAAAAAATCACAACGACCTACTTTGAAGACTTAGAAAAGCTGGTTATCATATTTGTGTGGAAGGGAAAGTGACCCCGAATAGCTAAATAAATCCTATTAAAAAAAAAGAGTGAAGTGGGAAGTCTATGACTTCCTGACTAAAAACTTACTTTAAAGCCCAGTACTGGCACAAAGATAGAAGGATTGAGCAATGGAATAGAATCAAAAGTGCAGAGATTGCCCATCAAATTTTTGGACATTTGAACTTCAACAAGGCCTCCAAATCCACTGAACTGGGACAGAATAGTCTTTTCAATAAATGGACATGGGAAAACTAGATATCAGCAGTCAAAAGAATGAAAAAGGAACCCTAGCTTCTACCCTACACAAAATTTAATTCAAAATGGATTAAAGACCTACATATAAGAGCCAGTACCATAAAACTTCTTGAAAAAAAATATAGGGAAACCTCTTCAAGATCTAGTAATGGAGGTAGCTTCTTAAACTTTACACATAAATTACAAGCTGTGAAAGAAAAAATAGAAAATGGGAACTCCTTAAGATCAAGAGTTTCTGTGCCTCAAAGGACTTTGTTAAAAAGGTAAAGAGGCAGCCAACTCAATGGGAGAAAATATTTGGAAACCACATATTGGATAAAGGCTGGATATCCTGTGTACATGAAGAAATTACACAGCTCACCAACAAAAGAACAAAAATACACTGTTATGAAATGGACAGAGGATATGAATAGGCACTTTTCTGAAGAGCTGCTCATCTTCATTGGCTATAAGGGAGATGCAAATTCAGATGACAGTGAGATATCACCTCACATCTATAAGAATGGTTGCTATTAAACAAACAGGAAACTATAAATGTTGGAGAGGACATGGAGAAATTAGAACACCTGTTCACTGCTGGTGAGAATGTATAATGGTTCAGCCACTGTGGACATCAGTTTGACATACATCTTTTAAAGTACTCTAAAATAACAAGGGAAAGGTAGAATGATCGTATACACTTTTTCTCTACTCTGATCAACTATGGGAAGTGTATTTGTTTTTAGTATCTTACCAATGATAGTAAGTCATGTCTTGGAATCTACATATTGAGATTATTAACCTTGAAGAAAACACTACAAAGGAAAATATTCATAACATACCCTTTTTTTTAAATATAGGTGCCCTTTATCTGAATTGACTTATTCCTACCATTTTTTTGTTTCCTTGGTATTTCTAAGATTTTCTAAAATATATAGCTTATAAATTAATAAATAATAGTACACTTCCCATTATTCTTAGTTTTCCAATACTAAGGAAAAAGAAAAACATTTTTAACTCTTGATAGAATGTTTCAGAAGAAATCTAGTTTTTCTTTACAGGGCTATCTTTTCTTATTAAATGTTGCATTAAGAGGTATTATCTGAAGATGCTAATCATGCAAATTCCATAGTCAAAGTTGGTTAATTTTTCCATAATCTAAACATCAATCTAAGGTTTCTGGCTAAATATTAATATATGCATGTATGTATATATGTACATATGTATGTATGTATTTTAAAACACTAATATCTACAATGAACAGAAAACAGTCAGGTGGTTTTATCCCAGTGCTGAGGAAATAGTTTAAATATGGTGGAGTAGAGACTAAAAGTTTTGAGGGGTTCAGCCAGCATCACAGATTCTTCAATCTGTGAGTGACATCTGATCCCAAGTCCTACAAATCTCTCTGCAATAATTCTGCTCATGTTATCTAGACCCACATATGAATTACTGAGATTATTCTCCTCTTTTCTGGTCACACCAATTGCTCCCTCTCATTTTTTACCCTGTTTTTTCTTCATATCACTAAAGAGATGTGGAGTTTCTGGAAAGTTATAGAAAGCTCCAATAGCTAAATCACAATACAGACCCCATAGTTTTGAAACAGGGCCTTCAGCAGAGATAAAATGGCTATGCAAATAATAACTCCACTATGTACTATGAACAATGCTAGAGCCAAGTAATTGAGCAATGGAGAACAATAGAACATCAGGATAAAAAGGTGATTAATGAGCTACACTATGTCAGACTAACAAAGTGTAAGTTACACGAGGCCAAAGAGCATTACATATTAAAATGAAAGTTGTGCATCTAAGATCAAGAATGGCTTGGGCCAGAAACTACCGTCATCTACGAATAAGTAAACCATATCCCCAGTCATCTACCTTGTTGCTCTGACATCCCTGCCTCAGGTCATACTTTGACAATCTCAAAATTTCCCTTATGACCTAATGACAGAGGAGGAAAAGGTCATTTTGCTTCTTGTTTGGCCAGGTTTGTATGTAGGAACTGGCAAAAATGATATTCTGCCAAATTTAGCTTTACTCAGGGTGCCCCTGAAAATCATCAATAAGGGAAAATCCTCCTTTTAGACAGTGAACAGATCCATTTTCACTTTATAGAAGAGATGTGGTCCAAAGTAAGTATACATAGATTCAGGGTGAGGTAAGTGGTTTGGATGTTTGTCAGTGGCCTGGAGGAAGATTTCAAGGTAAGGGACCAGGGGATCTGTGAAAGAAGCAGATAGATGGATCTATTGGAGTGAATATGAAGGAGAGAGAGCTTTATGTCAAATTATAATGTCCACATTAGTACATTTTCCAAGGAATAAACACTAAAGATCAAGTATACAGAATGACTGAGAAAGGTACGGACATCCAGCTTCCTTCATCTGTCACCCAGTGCTGGTTCAATTGACACATGAATAACACTCAGATGGAGGCATGCACATGTGTAATGGCATGAGCCTGCTTTTCAAAACTGATATCAACTCCTATTGCAGCCAGATGTCCAACATCCCAGAAACAAAGACCACTATGAAATTCTCAATAAAGCAAAATTATTCAAAGAGAATATTCAACCCCTAGGTGAAAGCTGTTACTATTCCTACCCTGAGTGAAGGATAAATTCAGTTTAACTGTCACCATCTAATGCATATATGGGTTGTCTTTCCTATAATAAGACCTCAGGGACTATCTATATGAGGGCTGACAGAGTATGCTTAACTTTGCCCTGATCTAAGATGCCTATTTACAGCAAAGGACGTGTGATATTCACAGTGACTGGTCTACTGGTTCTAACATAATCACATCATCCAGATAGTGATGTCTTCAAAAATTGATGGAATGGCCTTTAGAAGATAAAATTGTGTTTACTTCTTTGAGAAGGATGAAGGGGCTTCATCATCCATGATGCAATGCATCAAAAAAATCAATGAACATTATATGATGAAATGTCCTTAGTAGGTTGAATACACGGGCCCAAGAACTTTCCACATGACCCATGTGGAGAATTCGTACTTTATCTTCTCACATTCCTGAGCTGTATGAATTGAAGGGTCCTGGTATTGAGAGAGAAAAGTTTTTACCTGAGAGTACAGTAAGAATCACATTATAGCTAAAGACAAAGTAAAATGTATTTACTGACAAAAACTGTTACAATGGACATTAAAGGATATTATATATCAATAGAAGAGTCAAACTCTCAAGGATGTATGTATGTATGACACAAACAAACTTCCTTTTATTGAATAACAGAGTCGCAAAATACAAGAAGTAAACACTGACGTAATTGAACAGGGAAAATGCTATAATAATAATGTTCTATATTAATATATGGAGACTTCAGCATACCATTTTCAATAAAAGGTAGATCATCTGCACAGAAAATCCATAAGCAAACAGAAGACCGAACAATACTTCAGACCTACTTGACCTAACTGCCCTATATAGAACATCAGCAGCAGAATATATATTATGAATTGCATGGGGATGATCCTCTACCATAAGCCACAGTAGGCCACAAAACAAGTGACTTAGGTCACACACAAATCACAGAAAGCATCTTCTCCAACCGGGATGGAATGTATCTAGAAATCAATGCTAGCAGTAAAACAAAAAGATTCATATACATGTGTAAATTAAACAATACGTTCATAAACAACCACCGGGCCTAAGAAACAATCAAAAGAAAAATTAGAACATTCTCAGAGATGAATCAAAAATGAAAACACAACTTAACAACATGTAAGTGATGCAGGAAAGGCAGCTCATTAAAGGACATTTATCCATGTAAATGCATACTTTTAAAAAGAAGAAATGTGTCAAATCAATAATCTTTCTTAAAATCTTCAGGAACTTGAAAAAGAAGAGCAATTTAAAACTCAAGTTAGTAAAAGGAAGGAAATAATAAAGATTCAACAGAAGATTAAATGAAATTGAAAATAGAAAACAATTGAGAGAACCATTGAAAGCAAAAGTAGTTTCTTATTAAAGATCAATAGAATTTTAAAACTAGCTAGATTGACAAAGAAAAAAGAGGACGTAAAAGCCAAGACGAAAAATGAAAGTAGAGACATCACTATTAACAACTCAATAATTAAAAGGATTATAAGACAATACCATGAACAATTGTTTGCCAACAAAGAAGATAATCAGGATGAAACTGAAAATTCTTAGAAACACACAACTTACCCAAACTAACTTAAGAAGAACTAGATCTTAAAAGATAGATAGATTGAAATGGTATGCAAAAGATTCCCAGAAAAGAAGTAAGGACCAGATGGCTTCTCTGGCGAATTTTACCAATCATACAAAGAAAAATTAACATCAATTATTCATAAACTCTTCTAATAAACTGAAGTAGAAAAAAATGTTCCTGACTTATTCTGTGAAGCCAGAATCAACCTGATTCAAAGCCATATAATGCAGCACAATGAAAGAAAGTTACGGACCAATGTCCCTTGTTAGTATAGAAGTAAAAATCCCCAACAAAATACCAACAAATCAAATTCAACAGCATATTATGGATTAGAGACCATAATCAGTTGGGATTTACCCAGGATGCAATAGTGGTTCAACATAAGAAAATCAATCAATGTAATAAAAACATCAACAGAATGAATCAGAAAACAAAAGCATGATCAGCAATTGATAACAGAGAAGGAAATTGACAAAATCTAATCATATTGCATGATAATTTTAAAAAGCAGTCAGAAAACTAAGAATAGAATAGATCCTCCTCAAAAAAGATAAAAAAAATCACTTATGAGATACTCACAGCTATCATCATACTCTATGGTGAGAGACTGAGAACATTCTCCCTAAGATCAGGAACAAGACATGGCTGTGCACTTCAACCACTGCAATTCAATATATTGCTGTCCATTCTAGCTAGAGAAAAAAGGTAAGAAAAGAAATAAAAGGCAAACAAATTGTAAAAGAAGAAGTGAAAGCATCTCAATTTTCACATGGCATGATTCTTTTTATAGAAAATCCCAAAGATTCCATGATAAAACTAGCAGTGCTAATAAACAAATTCATTTAACTACCCTGGTATGAGATGAACACACAATTTAAAAATTGGCAAATGATCCTAACAGGGTCCTCCCAAAAAAGAGATATACTGATGTCAAATAACTATGTAAAGAGATATTGGACATCATTTGTCATTAAGAGATTTCAAATTAAAACAATAATGAGATATCTGCTAAACTGGCTAAAATTCAAAAAAATGACAATACCAATTGCTGATGCACATGTAGAGCAGCTGGAACCCATGAAGGTCACCTTATTCTGTTGCCTGAGATTGCCTGGGATCAATGTTAATCCTGCAGCTAGAAAGCTATCTATCATGCCAATCTTGATATTTCATACCATTCCCCAATGAAAGGAACCAGGACCATGAATAAATGACTGAATCTAGAATTGAGGATGAAAATATACAAGATAAGCCTAGGGCATACTGTAATGCCAGAAAGTTAGGCAGTACTAGCAAAAAGGAAAAAAAAAAATGATAGGAGTATATCAAAAGAACACAGTAGAAAAGTGAAAAAAGTTCCTAATAGCCAAAGCAGGGAACAATGTGAGCAACTAAAAGCACTATAGTCTTGGATTATAAGGCAAATTATAAAATAACTATCTGTGAATCAATACTAACATGAATACATGCTTAAATACATAAATAAATAGGGAAAAATAGACAAATATCCCCTGCAGTTAATTCTAAATAACTTATAAATTACTCGGCCATCAGGGAAATGGAGACTAACTCACCACCCAGTCTTCTTGTGGACTTTACATAGAGACTTCTTGAAAAGAAAACAGTATGGAAAAGGAGAAAACAATCATTTTATAGTAGAGAAATTTGACAAATACTATCTCAGGCAAGTGACCAAGTTCGCAATCAATAGTTATGTCATATTGATACAATGTACTATTGCCATGATGTTGTATAATGTTTGTATGATTCAATGATAATTATACGATGATTGATCCATCTGTCTCTTGAATCCCAGTCCTATTTCTCTGCCCACTTCACTTCTTGGCTTCTTGAAAGAATTTCCCTCTCCTACTGTTTTTACTTCTTCGTGTTAGGCATGATATAAATAGGGAACAAGACCAAGGATTTGAGCCAGATGGCCTGGGTTTCATTCCTGACCTTCACTTCAGTATCTGTGAAGAAACTTTTAAAGTTCTCTGTCTCTCAATTCTTTAAAAATAGGAAGTTATTAGAAAGCAAATTAAGAAATGTAAGCAAAATTCTCAATAATTGTGCTGTAATCATGAACTGTATATAACTGAAAAGTTTCATGTTGATACAAGATTTTCTGAAGATTAATTTAAGATAGCAAAAAAAGGACAAATATAGAAAGTGTATCAAGTAGTTTTCATCCAGTCTCAAATAAAACATCTTTCCCAAACCAGCTTATATGTTAAGTCTAGTTATTATATTACACAGTCAGAAGAGATGTTTTATACTAGTGGCTCTGTCACTGTTTCAGAAAGAGTTCCTCAGCTCTCCTCCATTATGCACTAAATTCACTCCCCGATTGTCTTCTCTCTCAATGATAAAATGGGTGAAGACAGAGCCAGATTTCCAATCCATGCACTATGGACCCTAAGTTATAGTTGCTACAATTTTGATGGATAGCTTTTCAAACAAAGGAAAAATATTTATCAGAAACTTTCAGAAAATCACATTTCTGTCTTAGGCCCAAAACAAGTTAGGTAATTATCCTTCAAAAATCTGTAGAAGTCACTGTTGTTAAGGTTGGGAGGCAAGATACAGAAATAAAAAAAATCTGGTGGCTTTGAAAGGAAAGGGGATGTAAGAATTTAAGGCTACAACTAATAATGTAAATTAAGGGTGGAGACATGAGGTACAATATCCACCTAATTCTGATTTATAGTACTATTAAAGGAGGTGGAAAATACAGTAGGAAAAAAGGCAAAAATGATTCAAATCCTAGATTTATTCTGATCATTTGTGACAAGTGAACTTATTCCAGTATCCTACTAATAATATTATGTCACTCTTCTGCATTTGTAAATTGAGATTCTAAATTTCAAAGAAGAGTCCACAAGGAAATTATTCAAAATCCGTCATTTTTAAAAACATAGCTGGCTTTCTATTACCTGAATTTATGCAACTACTATTTTTGTTTTTCAGAAATTATAAGATTTTTTAAAAAGAGAAAATAGCTTATAAATAAAATTTAAAAGTTTGAATGCCTTTATTCTCCAGCTTTCTAACACTAAATAAAAAAGAAAGCACTTTGAGTATTATTAGGGGGTTTTACAAAAAATTTTCACTTTGAAATTCTATCTGCTCCCATTATTAATGATGCATTAGAATATATCGACTGAAGATGGTGATCATGTATATTACATGATCAAAAAGCATTTCTTTTTATGCAGTCAACATATCAAAAGGGAATACTGTCCAACTATTTATTTATTTGAAGCCATTAAATATGAACCATTTACATTAGTCACCTATGTAAGAAGTAACTTTCAAAGCAATTGCCTGAACTATATAACAAAATTATTTTATGACTTACCTGTCCGTTTTGAAATTCTATCTTATATGCTCAGAATCACTCAGGATTTGTTGAAGTATTATGCTTCATCCTAGCTCTACATAGACTCCAATTTAAAGAAAAGTTACAAGGATAATGAGTTAAAATCTAAGAAAAAGGAAAATTGATAAATAAGTTTAGAAAAATATATACTCATGTATGTTATCATTAAGGGCCAGCATCATAGAACCTTCTATTCTCTAGGCTTCACTGAGAAGGCCTTGATGCACCTTTTGTTTTCCTTATGGTCTTAGAACTCCACAAAATTCAGAACATAAACCTTTGTTTCTGAAGCATTTGGTATTAAACTAATAAGCATTTGTTAAGCTACTAATAGGTCAGTGCCAATAATTATGTGCTTTGCAGTGGAAAGCTTGCTTTCCATTAAATCCTAAAGGCATTTTCTTGCACTGACATCATTGTATTTCTACAGGGAGATTTGGTCCCCCAAACATACCTGTGCAGCATAATTAAAGATTCTCTGTGAGATCTTGAAGTTAAAGCAAATAACTGTCACAAAATCTATGTGATAATTATCTTGATGATTTTAACTTATTACACCTTCACAATTCTTTTCACCATTGTGTACATTCCTAAAATGAGTGCAAAAATGTCTCAGGTTTGTTTGAGCACTAACTTGAAGAAATGTGACTGTGTTTTATTAAAAATGATTAAAATATGGTAATGAGGAGACTGAACTGTGTGATGGGTTCTGACAATGTCAAAGGATTGTTCACTCTGAGTTTAATGTCTCCACATACCTCAAAGCCCTCATGGGAAAAATTTTGATATTATTTAGATTGTTTTGCCTTTTCACCTCAGAGTTTCTTTATATAGTTTACTCTGTTATTTTTTACCACTTTTCAGCATATTTTATAGTTATTTATTAGTGCATTTATAATCTGTAACCCCCTCCTCAAATCAACATTAGCATATAATCTTAAGAGGAAAGGAACTTCTTTTATTTTGTGTGAAACTTCATTCCCAACACCTTGAATATTCTGGCACTTTGTGTACCTTATAAATATTTCTTAAATGAATAAAATGGGATATTCATGAATTCCCTACTCAAGAAATCTTAATGGTTCCACATTATTTTTAAACAAAATCCATTTTCCTTGGTGTGGTATTCCACATACTCCACAGTCTTTATCTGATTTATCACCATGCTTTCTCCCCCTTATCTCAGAGCACCTGGCTATGCACATCCCTTCACTGCTCCTCAGTGCAATTGCTTCACCCTTGACTCAGTAAATTTTCTCACAATGTTTCCATTACATGAAATATCTTTCTCCACTTTATTCTACTCTATCTTATTTTTCCTTCTGCTCAAATATGATTACCTCCATGAAGAAGGAAATTCCTTTAGACCAAGTCTATTGCCCTCCTCTTGATCATCATAGTACTTATATGCCCTCATAACACATTTGTCATTTAATCAGGGGTGACTTGTATGACAATTTAAATGCATTAACCTTAGATAAATATTCTCAAATCAAGAAACATGCCATGTATCTTTTGGCTGAGCTTACTGCAACATTTGCTAAAATTTCATTTATTTTCAGCTTTATCACATACACAGAGCAATGAACAAGATACCGGGTAGAGGGAGCACAAGGTGTGGACAGAGTGGGGCTGGAAACTTCTTAGTCATTACAAATGGTTCTTGAGATGCTAATAATCTGGTTGGGGGTAAAATAAATTATCAATGAAAGTGCAACGCAAAATTTGATAAAAGGAAGTATAAACATGCTATATGAAAATATACAGAAGAAATCAACTAGTGCTTAAGAAGAAGAAGGAAGGATTTCTGAATGGAAGTGTCTTTTAAGATGAACCATACAGAATAAGTAGGACTGTAAAAGGTGAGAGTTTGTGGACAGGCAGTTGCTTGAGGGAATCACATGAGTAATTGATGTGGCCTGTAAGCTTGATAGAGCAAGGTCGTATCACAATTTAGATAGTAAAAAAGAATGGCTAATGATTAAGAGTTTCGAAGCAAGCATTGAGGTTAGCAGTCCTGACATTTAAGCAATAATATTTGACAGACCTATTGTATTAAGATATTATACCAGCTTGAAAGTATTATATACCCCAGAAAAGTCATGTTTTAATCCTGAACCAATCTTGTGGAGCAGCTGTTTCTTTTACTCCTAATTCAATAATGTACACTGAAAACTTTTGATTAGATTATCTCTACGGAGATGTGGTGTCCAATTGTGGGTGTGACTTTTTGATTAGAGATGTGACTTCATCCATTCCAGGTGGGTCTTGATTAGTTTACTAGAATCCTTTAAAAGAGGAAACATTTTGGAAAGAGCCTACAGAAATGACAGAAGCCTCCAAACCAACAGAGAGAGAGCCAAGAGGAGCGTCAGAGCAGAGCTGATAATAGATGCAGACACATGGAAAGCAGAGACACATATGTTTGGAGATGCTTGTAACCCAGCAGACATTGCCATGAGATACTAAGCAAGGCAGAACCTGGAGAGAGTCAAGAGAAGCCAAGAGATGAAGGACAGCACCAGAGAAGCAAAATGAGGCCCCCTCTTAGGAAAAGTCTGAAAGCTATGGAGGTCGGGAGTAAAGGACCAGCAGATGCCATCCATGTGACTACGCAACTGACAGAAGTGTTCCTGACATATCGACCTTCCTTGAAATAATGTATCTTTCACTGGATGCCTTAGTTTGGGCATTTTTATAGGTTTAGGACTGTAAACTTGTTACTTATTAAATTCCCTTTTTAAAAAGCCATTCCAGTTCTGGTATATCACAATCCAGCAACTTACAAACTAATACAGATATCTTGGAAGAGATAATGGAGTTTATAGGAAGTTTATGGAAAGCCCCAATAGGAAACCCACACATGGACATCTATGATTTTGGACCAAGGCTTAGCAGTGTGCAGCATAGAATTACAAACTATGCAAAGAATAACTCCCAGGCATACTGTGAATACTATAGTGTCAGAGCTCCTGATCATTGGACACCTATTGATGGTGAGAATTTCCCTACATCAACTGAAATTTTTCAGACTATCAAAGTAGAAGATCCTTCAGGATCAGCAGTAAGCCATTGTAAGACAAAAGTTGTACTTCCAGGATCAGGCAGAAGCTGGGATTTAGGACACAGTAACCTGCACAAGCAGGTATCAAGATATCGATATCAGGTACCAACACATCCACATCATCTAGCTGTTACACTGATATCGCTACATCAGATAATACTTTGGGCCTCATAAGGATTCTTATGACAGATGATAGAGGAAGAAAAACCCAGGCATTGTTCTAATATGGTCCATTAGGCGATGCAGATCTCTATCTCCATCCAAGGATGCCCTTGAAAGACACCAATGAGAGAAATTCCTTTTGGGAAATGCATTGATTATCTATTTCTATTGAACATAAAGAGATGTGTCCCAAAGCAAGTAGTTATAAATTCAGGAAGGTGTAAATTTCCTGGATGTTGCCAGTGGCCTGGAAGGAGAAATACTAAAAGATCAGGACAAGAAGATCAGTGGAAGAATGCATGGATGCATCTATTGAAATATGTAATAAGTAGGGAGCTACTTATATCACATGCTAATGCCCCCCAATGTGTATCTACCATGGAAGAGGCACTAAGCAACTGAGTAAATAGAATAACTCAGCTAGTTGAAGTCATGTAGTTTATTTCTTCTGCCAACCTAGTGGTAGCTCAATGGACACTTGGACAAAGTGAATATAATGGGTTGATGGAGGCATGCATATCCCTAATAGCATGGACACCCACTTTTCAAAAGTAAAACATCTGCTATTGCTGCCGAGTTTCCAGCTTTCCAGAAAGAAAGATCCTTGTGGTTTCCTATTGTGGCATACTATCTCAAGGGGTACAATTAGCCACTCAGTAGCAAATTGACTAGTATTTGCATTTGTTAAAGCTGCCAGATTGCAATAAACAAGAAATGTAATAGCTTTTAAGTAGAGAATGTATTAAGATACAAGTTTAAAGTCCTAAGGCCATGAAAATGTCCAAACTAAGACTTCCAGAAAAAGATACCTTGGCTCAAGAAAATGCCAATGAAGTTCAGGGTTTCTCACTCAGCTGAAAAGGCACATCTGCTAGCTTTCTCTCACTACTTCTGTAAATGGCTTCCGCAGGGGGTGATTTCTTTGCATCTCCAAAGGTCTCTGGTTGTGTGGGCTCTGAAGTGTTCTCTGAAATGGTTCCTTCTTAAAGGACACCAGTTAGCACCCACACCTTGAATGGCAATAGACACATCTCCATTCAAACATTGCACCTAATCAAAGGTTGCACCTAATCAAAAGGTTACACCCACAATTTGGTAGGCACATCTCTATAGAAATAACTTAATACAAAAGATCCCACCCAACAATATTGAATCAGAAATAAACACGATGGCTTTTTGGAGTACACAACAATTTTAAATGGGCACAGTTAGTGTAAACATCTTTCACACTGAGAGGAAGAATTCATTTAACTGGAATCCACACATAATCCAGGTACAATTTATTTTTCCAATCTACAAGACGTTAGATAGCACCACTACCTGAGGCCTGGCAGAGTGATGCATATCATATCATTGGATTAAGAAATCTCCCTTACAGCAAAAGTGTTGTGGCACTGGGCAATACCCGTTCCACTAGTTCTATCACTTCCCCCATCATACAGAAGCTTCTGGTTAAAGAAAATTCTGGAGTGGTGTTTAGAACACAAAATTGAGGAGTCATTTTAACATGGATAACGTTTGATGATGAGATTACATCTTCCATGCTGTAGTGTATTCCAAAAAACAATGAATAATAATTATATGGTACCAAGTCCTCAGTAGTTTGAATATGGATTAGGAATTCTCCAGTGTCCCACTTGAGAAATTTGTACTTCTGGTGCTGTCATCTCTGATCAATATTTTTATAGAGATCTTGGTTCTCAAAGCAAAAATGAGTCTGTCAGGAACACAACAAGAATCCTATTATATTTAAAGCCACAGTTGCCATCCAGTCAATTTTGGTTTGTGGCAAGAAACCACAAGAAAAGAAAGCTGCCAAGGGCCTTGCAGAGTGTCTGACTCAAATAGTCAGAAAGTTGTAAGGATGATATTTCACATGGTGTTTCCAAAGAATGTATTCAGCTTTCAGGTGATCCATTGGAAACTTCAGTACTCACTTGCACAAATGTGACAATAACCAGATGTGGGAGTTTGAAGCTGTTATGTACCCAGAAATATTATGTCCCTTTAATGTCTTCCTTTGGGTCTAGCCCTATTGTAGTAGAACTCTTGTGATTAGGTTATTTCAACTGAGATGTGACCTACCTCATTCAAGGTGGGCTTAATCCTCTTATTGAAGTCCTTTATAAGATGATAAAGAATAGAAAAAACTCGTAGAAGGTATATAAAAGTCCTAGGGAAGCTAAGAGAGAACCCACAGACAACAGAGTGGAACTCAATGAAGCCAAAACCTGAAAACAATGAAACCCAGGAGACAAGGATAAATAAGCACTGGTCATGTGCCCTCCCATGTGACAGAGGTGACTCAGATGCTGGCAGCTGTACTCAGAGTCTGGTTATCATTTTACTCAGGCCTTGAGATGGACATTTCCACTGCCTAAAAACTATATATTTTAGGTTAATAAATTCATTATAAAAGCTAAAATTTTAATCAATTTTCTTAATTAAGATCAATTAGGAAAACATGGACAAAGAACTAAAAGGATAGCAGGAAAATGTCATATTAACAAAAAGAGTATTACAATACGAAAATAGAAACTATAAAGAAGAAGTAAATAGAGGTTCTGGAGATGAAATACACAAAAACTGAAATGAAAAATTCAATAGAAGTTATGAACAGAATATATGAGCAGGCTGATTTGAACAGCTTCAAGATAATACAATTGAATTTGGACAATCCTAGGAGCAGAAAAAAAGGAAGACCGAAGAAAAATTGAAGTATCTGAGGAACCTGTAGGAAATCATCAATGTACTAATACATGTATCATAGATGTCTCAGAATGAGAGAATGTGACACAATATATATTTAAAGAAATAGTGGCTGAAACATTCCAAATATGACTGAAGGCATTAACACGTGCATCCAAAAAAACCAACACTCCACACAGATCAAATTCAAGGAGATTCATACTGAGACACCTTATAGTTATATTATAAAAATATAATGACAAAGGTAGAATCTTGGAAACAAAAAGAAGAAGCAATGTATCAAGTATAAGTAATTTTCAATAAGATTAAAAATTTTTGTCATAAACCATGGAGGACAGAAGGCAACGGGATAACATATTTAAAGTGCTGAAAGAAAAAACCTATTAAACAAGAACATTATATCTGGAAAAAAATATCCTTTAAGAAGGACTGAGAAATTAGGATAATTTGGATAAGGAAGAGCTATCAGAGTTCATTTCTACTAGCAAGGCCTAAATAACAATATTAGTAGGAACCCTTCATGCAGAAAGAAAAAGTTACTAGACAGAAATGTGAAGCTATAGGAAAAACAAATCTCTCTGGCATAGGTATCTGTGTATGTTGATAAATAAAAATTACAGTATTTTCTCATTTTTCATTTATATTTCTGGTTTTTCTTTGCACTTTTTATTTGACTTAAAAGAAAAATAAAAAACAGAAGTCATAAGCTTATGTTATTGAAATCAAAATATATGAAGATGCAATCTGTGACAGAAACCAGATAAATGAGCAGGACAGAGGGTTAAAGAAACTGTGTGTGTGTGTGTGTAGACTGTTGAAGTTAAAGTGCTAGCAATACAAACTAAATTTGCATAGATTTAAGATTCTAAATGTAATCCCCTGGTAACCAGCAAGAAAATATCTAAAACTTCTACACATAAGGAAATGAGAAGTGACATAAAATGGCTCATTTCAAAATGTCATCTAAAGAAGATCAAGGTAGAACAGGAAAAAAAGAAGGACAAAAAAAGAATAAGATGATTACAAAAACCTCAGAAGTCTTGCTTTACCAGTAACTATCTAAAATGTGAATGAATGGATAAAACTCTCCAAAGGGAAAGGTTGGCAGAATTTATAAAGAAGTATGACCCATCACTGTGCTGTTTATTGGTGACACATCTTAGATCCAAACACACATAGAGGTTGAAAATGAAAAAAATCCTATATAAATACTGAGCAAAGGGAGACCTGGGGTAGTTAGACTAATATCAGACACAAGATGTTTTGAGTCAATGTTACAAGAGACAAAAGAGGATACTATGTATTGATTAAAAGATATATTAAAGAAGAAAATATAACAATTATAAACCTATATTCACTGGAAGCATGAACCTAAAATATGAAGTAAAGATTGACAGAATAGAAAGAAGAAAATGACATCATGCAATAGTAGCTGAAGACTTCCATGCAATGCTTTTAAAACTATGCCAGCATCACCCTAATGCCAAAGCCAGATAAAGATAATGCATGGAAAGAAAATTATAGAACAATTTCCTATGATTATGCGTGCAAAATCCTCAACAAAATACTGCAAATCAAATGCTACAGCACTCTAATGATATTATACAGCATCCTGATGTAAGTTTTATCCTAGTTATACAAGAGTGGTTTAACACAAGAAAATCTATTAATATAATACAGCACATTAACAAAACAAAGGGAAAAAGCCTCAGATCATCTCAATGCTGAAAAACACTTGACAAAACTCAGCATCCTTTCATGAGAAAAGCACTTGGAAAATTGGGGATAGAAGGAAAAATCTTCAACAAAGCAAAAGGCATATATGAAAAGCACACAGCTAACATCATATTCAGTGGTGACAGCCTGAAAGCTTTCCACCTAATATCTGGAACCAGGCAAAGATGCTCACTGACACTGAGTATTCAGCATTGTACTGGAGTTTTAGCCACAGCAGACAGCCAAGAAAAAGAAATAAAGACATCCAAATTTGAAGGGAAGAAGTAAAACTTTCCCTTCTTGGAAATGACCTGAAAACTTACATGGAAGGGTAAGGGACCACATTCTTCATTTCATTCAAAGAAGAATGATAGTGGAGGACTCACACTTCCTGACTTTAAAGTTTATTGCAAAGCTACGGTGGTCACAACAGCATGGGACTGGCACAGGATGGATAAATCAAATGGAATCAAACTGAGAGTTCAGAAATAGGCCCTCACGTCTATAAACAACCAATTTTTGACAAAAGTGAAAAGACCACTTAATGGGGAAAGAATATTATCTTCAACATCGGTGCTGAAAGAAATGGATATCTATGTGCAAAAGAGTGAAAGAGGACCCCTATCACACACCAAAGATATGACTATCATTCAGGGAAAATTTCTGTACATTACAAAACCTCATACGCAAAATTTGAAGGCAAGTAAATCATTGAGAAAAAATGAACTGCAGCTATGTACACAACTTCAACAGACTTTCAATGTAAAAATAAATAAAAAGATAATCACAAGGTTCACTAAAATTTAGGCAAGGACCCAAGAAGGTGATTTTTCAGGAAAATTTAAAATGGAAAAAATGTATTTAGCAATGTTTACATTCACCAGTAAGTAGAGATATAAAAATCACATTCATTAATTTATTATGTACTCAGGAAATATTTACTGAGTGCCAAATGTGTCATACAATGTATTAAATGCTGGTTACATAATATCAAATATGACACTGATATTTGAGAAGAAAATAGGCTTTCATTTAATTACCAAAAGTTGCAATTTACTGTTTATTCTTCTTTAACAAACTGCTTATATCCATGTAACCCTCTCTTTATGCAGAGTCCCCTCTGTGTTCTACTCTCATCACCTATTAGTGAATTGTTGGGATTAGTCTCATTGCTTCACATCTCCCTTTCCAATAAAATGACCAAACAGTTTTTAGAAAATAAAATTGTATTACTCTGCTTCCAAGAAGAATTCAATGTTTGATCCTTTTAAGATAAATTCAGATGACTTAAGATTTTCAGTAACCTAACCATTTCCATCCTTATTTGTCACATTCACCAAACAGTTCTCACCAATAGCTCTGCCAGCATTCTCAGACTGTCCGCTCATTGTTCACTTTATTCCCCCACCCCCGGGGTAAAAATACTCTCTGTAAACACTAACAGTATTCATGCTAGTATTCCATCCCCCCCCAAATATCAATAATATGTCTATTCTTAAAGCAGATTAACTTCTAATGTTACTAGGTTAGTAAACACCGCTGTATAGGATGATCTTCATTGTCTCAGCAACCAAACATGTGATATCCACCCAACACAATCTAGAATTCCATGTGTATTGTTTTTATCCATATTTGTATGCCCAATATCCTTATTAGATTGCAAACAATTTGAGATTAACTATGACTTAAGCTACTGTGTTGTAAAATCCTAGGAGAAAAGGGTAGTATTGATCCAAATCCCACCCCTATTCTCAGGTGACCTAAATGAATGTGGATAAACTACTAAATATGTGAAAATGTGTATTTTTACTCTGGAAAAACATGAAAAATAATACCTGGCAGATAGTAGGGTCCAAATAAGTTATTTTTTCTTTCAGTTTTCAGTGTTAATTGTTCTACATATGCTTTTTTCAGATACTTGCACAGCATCTGCCTATTTCTACAAATGATATAAATCTAATATAATGTTGCATTATAAGCAGTGTGGGTTAGTGATATTACTAATAACGAAGAAGACATGTAAGAAGGGAAAATACATTGATTTAATATTCTGTAATTGCACTGTCATACATCATGGACAACTAATTAATCTATGTGAAAGCATACAAATCCATAGGGATTTCATTGTCAGTAGCATCATGTTCAACTATTGAGAGACAAATCTGCATTTGAAAGACTGTTTCACAGAGCTTGAGAAGATACAGAACTAAGAAAAAAATGGAAAATGTTCTTAATTTGAAAATACATATTCTTCCATGAATCCATATTCAAACGATCTCTCGAACAAACACGAAATTGAGAATCAAATTCAAATCTCATTTTATATCTGATACATGGTGTAGCATAAGAAGGGATTTATATTTGAGAACTTGGATTGTGCCTGAATTTGTACAATACATGATTCCATATATTTATGAACAATATTGCTTTTATATACTATCTCTTATTTGCAGTATTTGTTGAATTTGTTAAGTATTGCAACTAAATATATTCGGAGACAATTGAAGACCTCATGGGCAATCATATACTCATACCTAATGGACTCTAGTAGATCATATTTTGAAATACATCTCAGTAGAAACCGTGTTTTCAGAACTTAAATATCCATATATACATTATTTGACTTACACATCAAAATGTAATATTATTTAATATTTTCCATATAATATTTCCATTTGACATTTTCCTATTATCCCTTGACTTTAAAAAAAAAATTCAGCATATTCAGTTTGCTAGAGGGTGTGATGTTTCTTTCAGAATGTTATGTGATTTATTCTTCATAATCCTTTTCACAACATTTATTATGTCTTTATTTCTTAGACTACAAACAAAAGGATTTAAAAAAGGTATTATTATAGTATAAGAATATCAATATGTATGTCTTTATCTTCTTCTTGAACTGAATTTGGTAGAACATAAGCAAAAAGAACAGAACCATAAAATAAGGAGACAGGGAGAAAATGGGATGCAGAAGTTGATACTGCTTTGCCTCTTCCCCTTTTGGATTTCATTTTGAAAATAGTGTAAAGAATGCAGAAATAGGAGATGACAACTATGGTAATAGTAAAGATCTGAATTGACCCTGACAAGATGGGTATCATTAGTTCATTGATAAACGGGTCAACACAAGAAAGTCTGCACAAAGGAAGAACATCACAAAAATTGTGATTGATTTGATGAGATCTACAGAAAGTTAGCCTAAACAGAAACTCTAAATGAATCAGGAAATGCAAATTTCCAGCTATGTAGGCTGCTGCAGTCATCTGAACACAGAGTTTCTTTGTCATCCTGGTGTGTTACTGCAGTGGGCTGCATATTGCCACATACCGGTCATAGGCCATTGCTGCCAGAAGAAAGCAGGCTGCCCTTCAAGCAAGACAGAGAAAATAAAACTGTGCCATACATTCATCGAGGGAAATCATTCTGTCATTTGAAAATAAATTCTCTAACATCTTGGGAGTAATAGTACAGGAACAGCATGAGTCCATCAGAGCCAGGTTGCCCAGAAATATGTACATCGGTGTGTGAAGACGACACTCCATACAGAGCAGTGCCATCACACCAAGATTTCCTACCATGGTGATCATGTAGATGATGGAGAACAGCACAAACAAAAGGGGCTTCAACTCTGGTCTATCTGTAAATCCAGTGAGGGTAAAAACATTTTCCATGGAGTGATTATCTTTGGTCATCTCCACCTTCTCTGTTGAGATGGGATTTATGGACAAATTGTAATTTAGAATGTGTCTTATTTTCCCTTCAAATTTCTCACTGTGAAAAAGGCAGAAGAGCCTCTTCATTTGTCTTCTTTCTTTCAAATTCAGACACACAGACTTCTAGGGGACATTATTTCCCCTAAAGTTAGTTATATGGCTGTGAGTTATGAGACCCGGATACATAGGAACATTTTTACAATTTAAATGACAGTGCTTACAGTAGTGATGGTTTGCTGTATGAATTTAGTCAAGGATATTGTACAAAACTAGGATACACATATTAGTTCAGAATTTCCAAATAATTGCAATGTCAGTGTTGTATTGAATATTCTTAAAGCCTACTTTAAAGCAATTTTCCTTTATATGTATTTTTTTCTCCTGAGCAAACATTTTACCTATAGTATTGGAATTATGATAGGAAGTACATAAAGATCACTGGGAATGAAGGAGGGACTGTGTGTCTCTGATGAAACTCACCTAGAAAGGTTTGGGAAAAACTAGCCACATATTTATTTAATTAGTAATTAGTAATATCACCTTCATTTTTATGTCAACCCATTACGTCACCTATTCCTGCCTTCTCAGAGGAAATTCTCTGAGACTATTTGTAAATTAAATTTTTTTCTCTTTTTATGTGAACATAGCCATTTGTTGCTTTCAGGGTCTCCTTGATGATCTAATATTATTAGGATCGTGAGCATACCATGATAATGGTGAACAAATTATAAGGATTGTAAGGTGTATGAATATGCATCATGTTTAGCCTTTCCAAAGAGATTCCTCCTAATATTTTTAGCTTATCACATGACCTTCCTTTTATTTGATTACTCATTTAAGCTCATGTTTCCTTGATTTCTACATCTATTTATCTGTTTAATATTCAATGGCCATAGCTTTCTAATACTGACAGAATCAATAGTATGCTTCTAGGAAAACTTTAAACTCTGCTTCCTCTAAGATAAATCCTCATTCCTTAGTGTGACATTTAAAGTTCTCTCTATCCTTAACCACCTCCATCATCATCTTCTACATTGATCAACAGTTCGTTCAGTTTTGTCACTCTATCCACCCATTCTTCATTCCTTCCTACCCACCCCCAACCACCACACTCATTTCCACCAAATCGGGCAAATAATAAAATCATTTCCATCCTTTATCTTGTTTTATATATAATGCTACTCATTACCATTTTAGCTAAATACTCTAGACAACACTGATCTCCATTTGCTAAACTATCAAACATGTTTTATATACCCAAAATAATCTTGAATAATCTACTTTGGGTTTTTAAAATACATTCATGTAGAATTCCCATATTAAATTGTAAGCATTTGAAATTAATTGTAATGTACTTCTTTGAAAAGACCTATAAAATGCTATGAAAAAATCAGAATGATTCAGATTCTATCTCCATTCTCTGTTATCAGACAAGTGAACTGCTATTCTATCCTATTAATGATACTAAATCACCTCTTTGTCATCTACAAATTGAGATTTTATACTTTGAAGAGCCTACAAAGGAAATTATTCAAAGTAAGTCATTTTTTTTAATGTAGGTGTTTTTCTGTTATCTGAAATGACTCATTCCTAGTAGTTTTTGCTTCCTTGGATTTTACAAGACTTTCTTAACGTGTATCTCTTTATTTTATAAATTAATATATAAATGTAAAGTTGACATTATCCTTAGTTTTCCCATAATTCAAATAAAGGAGCAAATCAAATATATCTACTAGAATATGAGGACAATTTTTTTTGCTTTGGAAGCTCATCTTCTGTCATAGGACTTGCTTCAGAAGATGTTAATCATGTAAATACTATACTCAATAATAATTAATTTTTTCATAATGAAACATCAATCTAAATTCTTTGCCTAAATTTTTATTTATGTTAATACATTAAATATAAAACATTTAGTCATCAAGATAAGTTAGAAATAATTTTTAGTTTACATGCTTATATTATTTAGCAGAATTATTTTTTTACATTACTGTATGTTTTTAAATTCTACTTATAATTAGAGAAAGTCATTGCAGTATTGTTTCTCATCTGAATCTATACAGTCTTCAATTTAAAGAAAAATTAGAAAGATCAGGAGTTGAAATCTAAGATCATTTTTAAAATGATAAATTAATTATAGAAATTGAAATTCATAGACATTATTAAAAGTAAATATAATTTGAATATTGCTCGTATCTGATTTTCACAAAAAAGGACTGCATTACAGCTCATTACTTGCCTTAGGTATAAGGATTTACAGAATTTCAAAATATAAATCTTGGTCTTCAAGACAACTAATAAGTCAGTGTTAATAGTTATGTTACTTACAGTAGAAAGTAAATTTTCCATGAAATCCTAAAGGAATTGACGTGCAAATTCGTCATTTCATTTCTGTGGGGAGATACATTCCCTAACATATATAAACCATGGAGGCATTAATTAATGATTAAGAAAGGAAATAACCCTCACTAAAGTGCACTGGATGATGATATTGCTGACTTGATGTAACTGATGTCACCTTGATGAACCTGTTTGCCATACTGTGCATAAAACCTAAAACAGGTAGAAAACAGCTTCAGCTTATTTTAACCACTTGCTGGAGGAAGAAAGATTAGCATGGTTTATGAGATGTAATTAGAACAGGGTTGTGAAGAGACTATCAGACGTGGTTAGTCATCCTGTGAGTGACTCTGTTCCCACATCCTACAATGCTCTCTTTAGAATAATTCAGATATAATTACTAAGACCCACATATGAATTACTGAGATTGTTATCTCAGTGTTCTGTTCACTCCTCTGTTCTTCTCAGAATTCCTGTTTATCTCTACTCTTTCACTTTCTTACCATGTCTTTTTCTTCATATCACTAATCACTTCTCAACATACTATATAGTTATTTTTGGTGCATCACTAATCAATCAAACC